>NW_027167764.1:0-147855 GCF_040954835.1 Lepisosteus oculatus | reverse complement strand
TAGTAACATCACACTTTTCAAAACGTGTTTTTCAGCCCGAAATAAACGCGTTTTTTCAGACAACTGAATCTCCTTGTAACAGCAAGGCTCAGAAGTGCCCACACACTCAGCCCTTAACCCCAGTGTGCAGAAAGGGTCAAAATGTGTTTTTCAGCAGAAATAAACATGTTTCTGCAAGTTTGGTCAACCCCATGTAAGTTATGGGGCAGTAACATTACAATTTTCAAAACGTGTTTTTCAGCCCGAAATAAACGCGTTTTTTCAGACAACTGAATCTCCTTGTAACAGCAAGGCTCAGAAGTGCCCACACACTCAGCCCTTAACCCCAGTGTGCAGAAAGGGTCAAAATGTGTTTTTCAGCAGAAATAAACATGTTTCTGCAAGTTTGGTCAACCCCATGTAAGTTATGGGGTAGTAACATCACACTTTTCAAAACGTGTTTTTCAGCCCGAAATAAGCGCGTTTTTTCAGACAACTGAATCTCCTTGTAACAGCAAGGCTCAGAAGAGCCCACACACTCAGCCCTTAACCCCAGTGTGCAGAAAGTGTCAAAACATGTTTTTCAGCAGAAATAAACATGTTTCTGCAAGTTTGGTCAACCCCATGTAAGTTATGGGGTAGTAACATCACACTTTTCAAAACGTGTTTTTCAGCCCGAAATAAACGCGTTTTTTCAGACAACTGAATCTCCTTGTAACAGCAAGGCTCAGAAGAGCCCACACACTCAGCCCTTAACCCCAGTGTACAGAAAGTGTCAAAACGTGTTTTTCAGCAGAAATAAACATGTTTCTGCAAGTTTGGTCAACCCCATGTAAGTTATGGGGCAGTAACATTACACTTTTCAAAACGTGTTTTTCAGCCCGAAATAAACGCGTTTTTTCAGACAACTGAATCTCCTTGTAACAGCAAGGCTCAGAAGAGCCCACACACTCAGCCCTTAACCCCAGTGTACAGAAAGTGTCAAAACGTGTTTTTCAGCAGAAATAAACATGTTTCTGCAAGTTTGGTCAACCCCATGTAAGTTATGGGGCAGTAACATCACATTTTCAAAACGTGTTTTTCAGCCCAAAATAAACGCGTTTTTTCAGACAACTGAATCTCCTTGTAACAGCAAGGCTCAGAAGTGCCCACACACTCAGCCCTTAACCCCAGTGTGCAGAAAGGGTCAAAATGTGTTTTTCAGCAGAAATAAACATGTTTCTGCAAGTTTGGTCAACCCCATGTAAGTTATGGGGCATTAACATCACACTTTTCAAAACGTGTTTTTCAGCCCGAAATAAGCGCGTTTTTTCAGACAACTGAATCTCCTTGTAACAGCAAGGCTCAGAAGAGCCCACACACTCAGCCCTTAACCCCAGTGTACAGAAAGTGTCAAAACGTGTTTTTCAGCAGAAATAAACATGTTTCTGCAAGTTTGGTCAACCCCATGTTAGTTATGGGGCAGTAACATCACTCTTTTCAAAACGTGTTTTTCAGCCCGAAATAAGCGCGTTTTTTCAGACAACTGAATCTCCTTGTAACAGCAAGGCTCAGAAGAGCCCACACACTCAGCCCTTAACCCCAGTGTACAGAAAGTGTCAAAACGTGTTTTTCAGCAGAAATAAACATGTTTCTGCAAGTTTGGTCAACCCCATGTAAGTTATGGGGCAGTAACATTACACTTTTCAAAACGTGTTTTTCAGCCCGAAATAAACGCGTTTTTTCAGACAACTGAATCTCCTTGTAACAGCAAGGCTCAGAAGAGCCCACACACTCAGCCCTTAACCCCAGTGTGCAGAAAGTGTCAAAACGTGTTTTTCAGCAGAAATAAACATGTTTCTGCAAGTTTGGTCAACCCCATGTAAGTTATGGGGTAGTAACATCACACTTTTCAAAACGTGTTTTTCAGCCCGAAATAAACGCGTTTTTTCAGACAACTGAATCTCCTTGTAACAGCAAGGCTCAGAAGTGCCCACACACTCAGCCCTTAACCCCAGTGTGCAGAAAGGGTCAAAATGTGTTTTTCAGCAGAAATAAACATGTTTCTGCAAGTTTGGTCAACCCCATGTAAGTTATGGGGCAGTAACATTACAATTTTCAAAACGTGTTTTTCAGCCCGAAATAAACGCGTTTTTTCAGACAACTGAATCTCCTTGTAACAGCAAGGCTCAGAAGTGCCCACACACTCAGCCCTTAACCCCAGTGTGCAGAAAGGGTCAAAATGTGTTTTTCAGCAGAAATAAACATGTTTCTGCAAGTTTGGTCAACCCCATGTAAGTTATGGGGTAGTAACATCACACTTTTCAAAACGTGTTTTTCAGCCCGAAATAAGCGCGTTTTTTCAGACAACTGAATCTCCTTGTAACAGCAAGGCTCAGAAGAGCCCACACACTCAGCCCTTAACCCCAGTGTGCAGAAAGTGTCAAAACATGTTTTTCAGCAGAAATAAACATGTTTCTGCAAGTTTGGTCAACCCCATGTAAGTTATGGGGTAGTAACATCACACTTTTCAAAACGTGTTTTTCAGCCCGAAATAAACGCGTTTTTTCAGACAACTGAATCTCCTTGTAACAGCAAGGCTCAGAAGAGCCCACACACTCAGCCCTTAACCCCAGTGTACAGAAAGTGCCAAAACGTGTTTTTCAGCAGAAATAAACATGTTTCTGCAAGTTTGGTCAACCCCATGTAAGTTATGGGGCAGTAACATCACATTTTCAAAACGTGTTTTTCAGCCCAAAATAAACGCGTTTTTTCAGACAACTGAATCTCCTTGTAACAGCAAGGCTCAGAAGTGCCCACACACTCAGCCCTTAACCCCAGTGTGCAGAAAGGGTCAAAATGTGTTTTTCAGCAGAAATAAACATGTTTCTGCAAGTTTGGTCAACCCCATGTAAGTTATGGGGCATTAACATCACACTTTTCAAAACGTGTTTTTCAGCCCGAAATAAGCGCGTTTTTTCAGACAACTGAATCTCCTTGTAACAGCAAGGCTCAGAAGAGCCCACACACTCAGCCCTTAACCCCAGTGTACAGAAAGTGTCAAAACGTGTTTTTCAGCAGAAATAAACATGTTTCTGCAAGTTTGGTCAACCCCATGTTAGTTATGGGGCAGTAACATCACTCTTTTCAAAACGTGTTTTTCAGCCCGAAATAAGCACGTTTTTTCAGACAACTGAATCTCCTTGTAACAGCAAGGCTCAGAAGAGCCCACACACTCAGCCCTTAACCCCAGTGTACAGAAAGTGTCAAAACGTGTTTTTCAGCAGAAATAAACATGTTTCTGCAAGTTTGGTCAACCCCATGTAAGTTATGGGGCAGTAACATTACACTTTTCAAAACGTGTTTTTCAGCCCGAAATAAACGCGTTTTTTCAGACAACTGAATCTCCTTGTAACAGCAAGGCTCAGAAGAGCCCACACACTCAGCCCTTAACCCCAGTGTGCAGAAAGTGTCAAAACGTGTTTTTCAGCAGAAATAAACATGTTTCTGCAAGTTTGGTCAACCCCATGTAAGTTATGGGGTAGTAACATCACACTTTTCAAAACGTGTTTTTCAGCCCGAAATAAACGCGTTTTTTCAGACAACTGAATCTCCTTGTAACAGCAAGGCTCAGAAGTGCCCACACACTCAGCCCTTAACCCCAGTGTGCAGAAAGGGTCAAAATGTGTTTTTCAGCAGAAATAAACATGTTTCTGCAAGTTTGGTCAACCCCATGTAAGTTATGGGGCAGTAACATTACAATTTTCAAAACGTGTTTTTCAGCCCGAAATAAACGCGTTTTTTCAGACAACTGAATCTCCTTGTAACAGCAAGGCTCAGAAGTGCCCACACACTCAGCCCTTAACCCCAGTGTGCAGAAAGGGTCAAAATGTGTTTTTCAGCAGAAATAAACATGTTTCTGCAAGTTTGGTCAACCCCATGTAAGTTATGGGGTAGTAACATCACACTTTTCAAAACGTGTTTTTCAGCCCGAAATAAGCGCGTTTTTTCAGACAACTGAATCTCCTTGTAACAGCAAGGCTCAGAAGAGCCCACACACTCAGCCCTTAACCCCAGTGTGCAGAAAGTGTCAAAACATGTTTTTCAGCAGAAATAAACATGTTTCTGCAAGTTTGGTCAACCCCATGTAAGTTATGGGGTAGTAACATCACACTTTTCAAAACGTGTTTTTCAGCCCGAAATAAACGCGTTTTTTCAGACAACTGAATCTCCTTGTAACAGCAAGGCTCAGAAGAGCCCACACACTCAGCCCTTAACCCCAGTGTACAGAAAGTGTCAAAACGTGTTTTTCAGCAGAAATAAACATGTTTCTGCAAGTTTGGTCAACCCCATGTAAGTTATGGGGCAGTAACATTACACTTTTCAAAACGTGTTTTTCAGCCCGAAATAAACGCGTTTTTTCAGACAACTGAATCTCCTTGTAACAGCAAGGCTCAGAAGAGCCCACACACTCAGCCCTTAACCCCAGTGTACAGAAAGTGCCAAAACGTGTTTTTCAGCAGAAATAAACATGTTTCTGCAAGTTTGGTCAACCCCATGTAAGTTATGGGGCAGTAACATCACATTTTCAAAACGTGTTTTTCAGCCCAAAATAAACGCGTTTTTTCAGACAACTGAATCTCCTTGTAACAGCAAGGCTCAGAAGTGCCCACACACTCAGCCCTTAACCCCAGTGTGCAGAAAGGGTCAAAATGTGTTTTTCAGCAGAAATAAACATGTTTCTGCAAGTTTGGTCAACCCCATGTAAGTTATGGGGCATTAACATCACACTTTTCAAAACGTGTTTTTCAGCCCGAAATAAGCGCGTTTTTTCAGACAACTGAATCTCCTTGTAACAGCAAGGCTCAGAAGAGCCCACACACTCAGCCCTTAACCCCAGTGTACAGAAAGTGTCAAAACGTGTTTTTCAGCAGAAATAAACATGTTTCTGCAAGTTTGGTCAACCCCATGTTAGTTATGGGGCAGTAACATCACTCTTTTCAAAACGTGTTTTTCAGCCCGAAATAAGCGCGTTTTTTCAGACAACTGAATCTCCTTGTAACAGCAAGGCTCAGAAGAGCCCACACACTCAGCCCTTAACCCCAGTGTACAGAAAGTGTCAAAACGTGTTTTTCAGCAGAAATAAACATGTTTCTGCAAGTTTGGTCAACCCCATGTAAGTTATGGGGCAGTAACATTACACTTTTCAAAACGTGTTTTTCAGCCCGAAATAAACGCGTTTTTTCAGACAACTGAATCTCCTTGTAACAGCAAGGCTCAGAAGAGCCCACACACTCAGCCCTTAACCCCAGTGTGCAGAAAGTGTCAAAACGTGTTTTTCAGCAGAAATAAACATGTTTCTGCAAGTTTGGTCAACCCCATGTAAGTTATGGGGTAGTAACATCACACTTTTCAAAACGTGTTTTTCAGCCCGAAATAAACGCGTTTTTTCAGACAACTGAATCTCCTTGTAACAGCAAGGCTCAGAAGTGCCCACACACTCAGCCCTTAACCCCAGTGTGCAGAAAGGGTCAAAATGTGTTTTTCAGCAGAAATAAACATGTTTCTGCAAGTTTGGTCAACCCCATGTAAGTTATGGGGCAGTAACATTACAATTTTCAAAACGTGTTTTTCAGCCCGAAATAAACGCGTTTTTTCAGACAACTGAATCTCCTTGTAACAGCAAGGCTCAGAAGTGCCCACACACTCAGCCCTTAACCCCAGTGTGCAGAAAGGGTCAAAATGTGTTTTTCAGCAGAAATAAACATGTTTCTGCAAGTTTGGTCAACCCCATGTAAGTTATGGGGTAGTAACATCACACTTTTCAAAACGTGTTTTTCAGCCCGAAATAAGCGCGTTTTTTCAGACAACTGAATCTCCTTGTAACAGCAAGGCTCAGAAGAGCCCACACACTCAGCCCTTAACCCCAGTGTGCAGAAAGTGTCAAAACATGTTTTTCAGCAGAAATAAACATGTTTCTGCAAGTTTGGTCAACCCCATGTAAGTTATGGGGTAGTAACATCACACTTTTCAAAACGTGTTTTTCAGCCCGAAATAAACGCGTTTTTTCAGACAACTGAATCTCCTTGTAACAGCAAGGCTCAGAAGAGCCCACACACTCAGCCCTTAACCCCAGTGTACAGAAAGTGTCAAAACGTGTTTTTCAGCAGAAATAAACATGTTTCTGCAAGTTTGGTCAACCCCATGTAAGTTATGGGGCAGTAACATTACACTTTTCAAAACGTGTTTTTCAGCCCGAAATAAACGCGTTTTTTCAGACAACTGAATCTCCTTGTAACAGCAAGGCTCAGAAGAGCCCACACACTCAGCCCTTAACCCCAGTGTACAGAAAGTGCCAAAACGTGTTTTTCAGCAGAAATAAACATGTTTCTGCAAGTTTGGTCAACCCCATGTAAGTTATGGGGCATTAACATCACACTTTTCAAAACGTGTTTTTCAGCCCGAAATAAGCGCGTTTTTTCCGACAACTGAATCTCCTTGTAACAGCAAGGCTCAGAAGAGCCCACACACTCAGCCCTTAACCCCAGTGTACAGAAAGTGTCAAAACGTGTTTTTCAGCAGAAATAAACATGTTTCTGCAAGTTTGGTCAACCCCATGTTAGTTATGGGGCAGTAACATCACTCTTTTCAAAACGTGTTTTTCAGCCCGAAATAAGCGCGTTTTTTCAGACAACTGAATCTCCTTGTAACAGCAAGGCTCAGAAGAGCCCACACACTCAGCCCTTAACCCCAGTGTACAGAAAGTGTCAAAACGTGTTTTTCAGCAGAAATAAACATGTTTCTGCAAGTTTGGTCAACCCCATGTAAGTTATGGGGCAGTAACATTACACTTTTCAAAACGTGTTTTTCAGCCCGAAATAAACGCGTTTTTTCAGACAACTGAATCTCCTTGTAACAGCAAGGCTCAGAAGAGCCCACACACTCAGCCCTTAACCCCAGTGTGCAGAAAGTGTCAAAACGTGTTTTTCAGCAGAAATAAACATGTTTCTGCAAGTTTGGTCAACCCCATGTAAGTTATGGGGTAGTAACATCACACTTTTCAAAACGTGTTTTTCAGCCCGAAATAAACGCGTTTTTTCAGACAACTGAATCTCCTTGTAACAGCAAGGCTCAGAAGTGCCCACACACTCAGCCCTTAACCCCAGTGTGCAGAAAGGGTCAAAATGTGTTTTTCAGCAGAAATAAACATGTTTCTGCAAGTTTGGTCAACCCCATGTAAGTTATGGGGCAGTAACATTACAATTTTCAAAACGTGTTTTTCAGCCCGAAATAAACGCGTTTTTTCAGACAACTGAATCTCCTTGTAACAGCAAGGCTCAGAAGTGCCCACACACTCAGCCCTTAACCCCAGTGTGCAGAAAGTGTCAAAACATGTTTTTCAGCAGAAATAAACATGTTTCTGCAAGTTTGGTCAACCCCATGTAAGTTATGGGGTAGTAACATCACACTTTTCAAAACGTGTTTTTCAGCCCGAAATAAACGCGTTTTTTCAGACAACTGAATCTCCTTGTAACAGCAAGGCTCAGAAGAGCCCACACACTCAGCCCTTAACCCCAGTGTACAGAAAGTGTCAAAACGTGTTTTTCAGCAGAAATAAACATGTTTCTGCAAGTTTGGTCAACCCCATGTAAGTTATGGGGCAGTAACATTACACTTTTCAAAACGTGTTTTTCAGCCCGAAATAAACGCGTTTTTTCAGACAACTGAATCTCCTTGTAACAGCAAGGCTCAGAAGAGCCCACACACTCAGCCCTTAACCCCAGTGTACAGAAAGTGCCAAAACGTGTTTTTCAGCAGAAATAAACATGTTTCTGCAAGTTTGGTCAACCCCATGTAAGTTATGGGGCAGTAACATCACATTTTCAAAACGTGTTTTTCAGCCCAAAATAAACGCGTTTTTTCAGACAACTGAATCTCCTTGTAACAGCAAGGCTCAGAAGTGCCCACACACTCAGCCCTTAACCCCAGTGTGCAGAAAGGGTCAAAATGTGTTTTTCAGCAGAAATAAACATGTTTCTGCAAGTTTGGTCAACCCCATGTAAGTTATGGGGCATTAACATCACACTTTTCAAAACGTGTTTTTCAGCCCGAAATAAGCGCGTTTTTTCAGACAACTGAATCTCCTTGTAACAGCAAGGCTCAGAAGAGCCCACACACTCAGCCCTTAACCCCAGTGTACAGAAAGTGTCAAAACGTGTTTTTCAGCAGAAATAAACATGTTTCTGCAAGTTTGGTCAACCCCATGTTAGTTATGGGGCAGTAACATCACTCTTTTCAAAACGTGTTTTTCAGCCCGAAATAAGCGCGTTTTTTCAGACAACTGAATCTCCTTGTAACAGCAAGGCTCAGAAGAGCCCACACACTCAGCCCTTAACCCCAGTGTACAGAAAGTGTCAAAACGTGTTTTTCAGCAGAAATAAACATGTTTCTGCAAGTTTGGTCAACCCCATGTAAGTTATGGGGCAGTAACATTACACTTTTCAAAACGTGTTTTTCAGGCCGAAATAAACGCGTTTTTTCAGACAACTGAATCTCCTTGTAACAGCAAGGCTCAGAAGAGCCCACACACTCAGCCCTTAACCCCAGTGTGCAGAAAGTGTCAAAACGTGTTTTTCAGCAGAAATAAACATGTTTCTGCAAGTTTGGTCAACCCCATGTAAGTTATGGGGTAGTAACATCACACTTTTCAAAACGTGTTTTTCAGCCCGAAATAAACGCGTTTTTTCAGACAACTGAATCTCCTTGTAACAGCAAGGCTCAGAAGTGCCCACACACTCAGCCCTTAACCCCAGTGTGCAGAAAGGGTCAAAATGTGTTTTTCAGCAGAAATAAACATGTTTCTGCAAGTTTGGTCAACCCCATGTAAGTTATGGGGTAGTAACATCACACTTTTCAAAACGTGTTTTTCAGCCCGAAATAAACGCGTTTTTTCAGACAACTGAATCTCCTTGTAACAGCAAGGCTCAGAAGTGCCCACACACTCAGCCCTTAACCCCAGTGTGCAGAAAGGGTCAAAATGTGTTTTTCAGCAGAAATAAACATGTTTCTGCAAGTTTGGTCAACCCCATGTAAGTTATGGGGCAGTAACATTACAATTTTCAAAACGTGTTTTTCAGCCCGAAATAAACGCGTTTTTTCAGACAACTGAATCTCCTTGTAACAGCAAGGCTCAGAAGTGCCCACACACTCAGCCCTTAACCCCAGTGTGCAGAAAGGGTCAAAATGTGTTTTTCAGCAGAAATAAACATGTTTCTGCAAGTTTGGTCAACCCCATGTAAGTTATGGGGTAGTAACATCACACTTTTCAAAACGTGTTTTTCAGCCCGAAATAAGCGCGTTTTTTCAGACAACTGAATCTCCTTGTAACAGCAAGGCTCAGAAGAGCCCACACACTCAGCCCTTAACCCCAGTGTGCAGAAAGTGTCAAAACATGTTTTTCAGCAGAAATAAACATGTTTCTGCAAGTTTGGTCAACCCCATGTAAGTTATGGGGTAGTAACATCACACTTTTCAAAACGTGTTTTTCAGCCCGAAATAAACGCGTTTTTTCAGACAACTGAATCTCCTTGTAACAGCAAGGCTCAGAAGAGCCCACACACTCAGCCCTTAACCCCAGTGTACAGAAAGTGTCAAAACGTGTTTTTCAGCAGAAATAAACATGTTTCTGCAAGTTTGGTCAACCCCATGTAAGTTATGGGGCAGTAACATTACACTTTTCAAAACGTGTTTTTCAGCCCGAAATAAACGCGTTTTTTCAGACAACTGAATCTCCTTGTAACAGCAAGGCTCAGAAGAGCCCACACACTCAGCCCTTAACCCCAGTGTACAGAAAGTGCCAAAACGTGTTTTTCAGCAGAAATAAACATGTTTCTGCAAGTTTGGTCAACCCCATGTAAGTTATGGGGCAGTAACATCACATTTTCAAAACGTGTTTTTCAGCCCAAAATAAACGCGTTTTTTCAGACAACTGAATCTCCTTGTAACAGCAAGGCTCAGAAGTGCCCACACACTCAGCCCTTAACCCCAGTGTGCAGAAAGGGTCAAAATGTGTTTTTCAGCAGAAATAAACATGTTTCTGCAAGTTTGGTCAACCCCATGTAAGTTATGGGGCATTAACATCACACTTTTCAAAACGTGTTTTTCAGCCCGAAATAAGCGCGTTTTTTCAGACAACTGAATCTCCTTGTAACAGCAAGGCTCAGAAGAGCCCACACACTCAGCCCTTAACCCCAGTGTACAGAAAGTGTCAAAACGTGTTTTTCAGCAGAAATAAACATGTTTCTGCAAGTTTGGTCAACCCCATGTTAGTTATGGGGCAGTAACATCACTCTTTTCAAAACGTGTTTTTCAGCCCGAAATAAGCGCGTTTTTTCAGACAACTGAATCTCCTTGTAACAGCAAGGCTCAGAAGAGCCCACACACTCAGCCCTTAACCCCAGTGTACAGAAAGTGTCAAAACGTGTTTTTCAGCAGAAATAAACATGTTTCTGCAAGTTTGGTCAACCCCATGTAAGTTATGGGGCAGTAACATTACACTTTTCAAAACGTGTTTTTCAGGCCGAAATAAACGCGTTTTTTCAGACAACTGAATCTCCTTGTAACAGCAAGGCTCAGAAGAGCCCACACACTCAGCCCTTAACCCCAGTGTGCAGAAAGTGTCAAAACGTGTTTTTCAGCAGAAATAAACATGTTTCTGCAAGTTTGGTCAACCCCATGTAAGTTATGGGGTAGTAACATCACACTTTTCAAAACGTGTTTTTCAGCCCGAAATAAACGCGTTTTTTCAGACAACTGAATCTCCTTGTAACAGCAAGGCTCAGAAGTGCCCACACACTCAGCCCTTAACCCCAGTGTGCAGAAAGGGTCAAAATGTGTTTTTCAGCAGAAATAAACATGTTTCTGCAAGTTTGGTCAACCCCATCTAAGTTATGGGGTAGTAACATTTCACTTTTCAAAACGTGTTTTTCAGCCCGAAATAAGCGCGTTTTTTCAGACAACTGAATCTCCTTGTAACAGCAAGGCTCAGAAGAGCCCACACACTCAGCCCTTAACCCCAGTGTGCAGAAAGTGTCAAAACATGTTTTTCAGCAGAAATAAACATGTTTCTGCAAGTTTGGTCAACCCCATGTAAGTTATGGGGTAGTAACATCACATTTTCAAAACGTGTTTTTCAGCCCGAAATAAACGCGTTTTTTCAGACAACTGAATCTCCTTGTAACAGCAAGGCTCAGAAGTGCCCACACACTCAGCCCTTAACCCCAGTGTGCAGAAAGGGTCAAAATGTGTTTTTCAGCAGAAATAAACATGTTTCTGCAAGTTTGGTCAACCCCATGTAAGTTATGGGGCATTAACATCACACTTTTCAAAACGTGTTTTTCAGCCCGAAATAAACGCGTTTTTTCAGACAACTGAATCTCCTTGTAACAGCAAGGCTCAGAAGAGCCCACACACTCAGCCCTTAACCCCAGTGTACAGAAAGTGTCAAAACGTGTTTTTCAGCAGAAATAAACATGTTTCTGCAAGTTTGGTCAACCCCATGTAAGTTATGGGGCAGTAACATTACACTTTTCAAAACGTGTTTTTCAGCCCGAAATAAACGCGTTTTTTCAGACAACTGAATCTCCTTGTAACAGCAAGGCTCAGAAGAGCCCACACACTCAGCCCTTAACCCCAGTGTACAGAAAGTGCCAAAACGTGTTTTTCAGCAGAAATAAACATGTTTCTGCAAGTTTGGTCAACCCCATGTAAGTTATGGGGCAGTAACATCACATTTTCAAAACGTGTTTTTCAGCCCGAAATAAACGCGTTTTTTCAGACAACTGAATCTCCTTGTAACAGCAAGGCTCAGAAGTGCCCACACACTCAGCCCTTAACCCCAGTGTGCAGAAAGGGTCAAAATGTGTTTTTCAGCAGAAATAAACATGTTTCTGCAAGTTTGGTCAACCCCATGTAAGTTATGGGGCATTAACATCACACTTTTCAAAACGTGTTTTTCAGCCGAAATAAGCGCGTTTTTTCAGACAACTGAATCTCCTTGTAACAGCAAGGCTCAGAAGAGCCCACACACTCAGCCCTTAACCCCAGTGTACAGAAAGTGTCAAAACGTGTTTTTCAGCAGAAATAAACATGTTTCTGCAAGTTTGGTCAACCCCATGTAAGTTATGGGGCAGTAACATCACACTTTTCAAAACGTGTTTTTCAGCCCGAAATAAGCGCGTTTTTTCAGACAACTGAATCTCCTTGTAACAGCAAGGCTCAGAAGAGCCCACACACTCAGCCCTTAACCCCAGTGTACAGAAAGTGTCAAAACGTGTTTTTCAGCAGAAATAAACATGTTTCTGCAAGTTTGGTCAACCCCATGTAAGTTATGGGGCAGTAACATCACACTTTTCAAAACGTGTTTTTCAGCCCGAAATAAACGCGTTTTTTCAGACAACTGAATCTCCTTGTAACAGCAAGGCTCAGAAGAGCCCACACACTCAGCCCTTAACCCCAGTGTACAGAAAGTGTCAAAACGTGTTTTTCAGCAGAAATAAACATGTTTCTGCAAGTTTGGTCAACCCCATGTTAGTTATGGGGCAGTAACATCACTCTTTTCAAAACGTGTTTTTCAGCCCGAAATAAGCGCGTTTTTTCAGACAACTGAATCTCCTTGTAACAGCAAGGCTCAGAAGAGCCCACACACTCAGCCCTTAACCCCAGTGTACAGAAAGTGTCAAAACGTGTTTTTCAGCAGAAATAAACATGTTTCTGCAAGTTTGGTCAACCCCATGTAAGTTATGGGGCAGTAACATTACACTTTTCAAAACGTGTTTTTCAGCCCGAAATAAACGCGTTTTTTCAGACAACTGAATCTCCTTGTAACAGCAAGGCTCAGAAGAGCCCACACACTCAGCCCTTAACCCCAGTGTGCAGAAAGTGTCAAAACGTGTTTTTCAGCAGAAATAAACATGTTTCTGCAACTTTGGTCAACCCCATGTAAGTTATGGGGTAGTAACATCACACTTTTCAAAACGTGTTTTTCAGCCCGAAATAAACGCGTTTTTTCAGACAACTTAATCTCCTTGTAACAGCAAGGCTCAGAAGAGCCCACACACTCAGCCCTTAACCCCAGTGTACAGAAAGTGTCAAAACGTGTTTTTCAGCAGAAATAAACATGTTTCTGCAAGTTTGGTCAACCCCATGTAAGTTATGGGGCAGTAACATCACACTTTTCAAAACGTGTTTTTCAGCCCGAAATAAACGCGTTTTTTCAGACAACTGAATCTCCTTGTAACAGCAAGGCTCAGAAGTGCCCACACACTCAGCCCTTAACCCCAGTGTGCAGAAAGTGTCAAAACGTGTTTTTCAGCAGAAATAAACATGTTTCTGCAAGTTTGGTCAACCCCATGTTAGTTATGGGGCAGTAACATCACTCTTTTCAAAACGTGTTTTTCAGCCCGAAATAAGCGCGTTTTTTCAGACAACTGAATCTCCTTGTAACAGCAAGGCTCAGAAGAGCCCACACACTCAGCCCTTAACCCCAGTGTACAGAAAGTGTCAAAACGTGTTTTTCAGCAGAAATAAACATGTTTCTGCAAGTTTGGTCAACCCCATGTAAGTTATGGGGCAGTAACATCACACTTTTCAAAACGTGTTTTTCAGCCCGAAATAAACGCGTTTTTTCAGACAACTGAATCTCCTTGTAACAGCAAGGCTCAGAAGAGCCCACACACTCAGCCCTTAACCCCAGTGAACAGAAAGTGTCAAAACGTGTTTTTCAGCAGAAATAAACATGTTTCTGCAAGTTTGGTCAACCCCATGTAAGTTATGGGGCAGTAACATCACACTTTTCAAAACGTGTTTTTCAGCCCGAAATAAGCGCGTTTTTTCAGACAACTGAATCTCCTTGTAACAGCAAGGCTCAGAAGAGCCCACACACTCAGCCCTTAACCCCAGTGTACAGAAAGTGTCAAAACGTGTTTTTCAGCAGAAATAAACATGTTTCTGCAAGTTTGGTCAACCCCATGTAAGTTATGGGGCAGTAACATCACACTTTTCAAAACGTGTTTTTCAGCCCGAAATAAACGCGTTTTTTCAGACAACTGAATCTCCTTGTAACAGCAAGGCTCAGAAGAGCCCACACACTCAGCCCTTAACCCCAGTGTACAGAAAGTGTCAAAACGTGTTTTTCAGCAGAAATAAACATGTTTCTGCAAGTTTGGTCAACCCCATGTAAGTTATGGGGCAGTAACATCACACTTTTCAAAACGTGTTTTTCAGCCCGAAATAAACGCGTTTTTTCAGACAACTGAATCTCCTTGTAACAGCAAGGCTCAGAAGTGCCCACACACTCAGCCCTTAACCCCAGTGTGCAGAAAGTGTCAAAACGTGTTTTTCAGCAGAAATAAACATGTTTCTGCAAGTTTGGTCAACCCCATGTTAGTTATGGGGCAGTAACATCACTCTTTTCAAAACGTGTTTTTCAGCCCGAAATAAGCGCGTTTTTTCAAACAACTGAATCTCCTTGTAACAGCAAGGCTCAGAAGAGCCCACACACTCAGCCCTTAACCCCAGTGTACAGAAAGTGTCAAAACGTGTTTTTCAGCAGAAATAAACATGTTTCTGCAAGTTTGGTCAACCCCATGTAAGTTATGGGGTAGTAACATCACACTTTTCAAAACGTGTTTTTCAGCCCGAAATAAACGCGTTTTTTCAGACAACTGAATCTCCTTGTAACAGCAAGGCTCAGAAGAGCCCACACACTCAGCCCTTAACCCCAGTGTACAGAAAGTGTCAAAACGTGTTTTTCAGCAGAAATAAACATGTTTCTGCAAGTTTGGTCAACCCCATGTTAGTTATGGGGCAGTAACATCACTCTTTTCAAAACGTGTTTTTCAGCCCGAAATAAGCGCGTTTTTTCAGACAACTGAATCTCCTTGTAACAGCAAGGCTCAGAAGAGCCCACACACTCAGCCCTTAACCCCAGTGTACAGAAAGTGTCAAAACGTGTTTTTCAGCAGAAATAAACATGTTTCTGCAAGTTTGGTCAACCCCATGTAAGTTATGGGGCAGTAACATTACACTTTTCAAAACGTGTTTTTCAGCCCGAAATAAACGCGTTTTTTCAGACAACTGAATCTCCTTGTAACAGCAAGGCTCAGAAGAGCCCACACACTCAGCCCTTAACCCCAGTGTGCAGAAAGTGTCAAAACGTGTTTTTCAGCAGAAATAAACATGTTTCTGCAACTTTGGTCAACCCCATGTAAGTTATGGGGTAGTAACATCACACTTTTCAAAACGTGTTTTTCAGCCCGAAATAAACGCGTTTTTTCAGACAACTGAATCTCCTTGTAACAGCAAGGCTCAGAAGAGCCCACACACTCAGCCCTTAACCCCAGTGTACAGAAAGTGTCAAAACGTGTTTTTCAGCAGAAATAAACATGTTTCTGCAAGTTTGGTCAACCCCATGTAAGTTATGGGGCAGTAACATCACACTTTTCAAAACGTGTTTTTCAGCCCGAAATAAACGCGTTTTTTCAGACAACTGAATCTCCTTGTAACAGCAAGGCTCAGAAGTGCCCACACACTCAGCCCTTAACCCCAGTGTGCAGAAAGTGTCAAAACGTGTTTTTCAGCAGAAATAAACATGTTTCTGCAAGTTTGGTCAACCCCATGTTAGTTATGGGGCAGTAACATCACTCTTTTCAAAACGTGTTTTTCAGCCCGAAATAAGCGCGTTTTTTCAGACAACTGAATCTCCTTGTAACAGCAAGGCTCAGAAGAGCCCACACACTCAGCCCTTAACCCCAGTGTACAGAAAGTGTCAAAACGTGTTTTTCAGCAGAAATAAACATGTTTCTGCAAGTTTGGTCAACCCCATGTAAGTTATGGGGCAGTAACATCACACTTTTCAAAACGTGTTTTTCAGCCCGAAATAAACGCGTTTTTTCAGACAACTGAATCTCCTTGTAACAGCAAGGCTCAGAAGAGCCCACACACTCAGCCCTTAACCCCAGTGTACAGAAAGTGTCAAAACGTGTTTTTCAGCAGAAATAAACATGTTTCTGCAAGTTTGGTCAACCCCATGTAAGTTATGGGGCAGTAACATCACACTTTTCAAAACGTGTTTTTCAGCCCGAAATAAGCGCGTTTTTTCAGACAACTGAATCTCCTTGTAACAGCAAGGCTCAGAAGAGCCCACACACTCAGCCCTTAACCCCAGTGTACAGAAAGTGTCAAAACGTGTTTTTCAGCAGAAATAAACATGTTTCTGCAAGTTTGGTCAACCCCATGTAAGTTATGGGGCAGTAACATCACACTTTTCAAAACGTGTTTTTCAGCCCGAAATAAACGCGTTTTTTCAGACAACTGAATCTCCTTGTAACAGCAAGGCTCAGAAGAGCCCACACACTCAGCCCTTAACCCCAGTGTACAGAAAGTGTCAAAACGTGTTTTTCAGCAGAAATAAACATGTTTCTGCAAGTTTGGTCAACCCCATGTAAGTTATGGGGCAGTAACATCAGACTTTTCAAAACGTGTTTTTCAGCCCGAAATAAACGCGTTTTTTCAGACAACTGAATCTCCTTGTAACAGCAAGGCTCAGAAGAGCCCACACACTCAGCCCTTAACCCCAGTGTGCAGAAAGTGTCAAAACGTGTTTTTCAGCAGAAATAAACATGTTTCTGCAAGTTTGGTCAACCCCATGTAAGTTATGGGGTAGTAACATCACACTCTTCAAAACGTGTTTTTCAGCCCGAAATAAACGCGTTTTTTCAGACAACTGAATCTCCTTGTAACAGCAAGGCTCAGAAGTGCCCACACACTCAGCCCTTAACCCCAGTGTGCAGAAAGGGTCAAAATGTGTTTTTCAGCAGAAATAAACATGTTTCTGCAAGTTTGGTCAACCCCATGTAAGTTATGGGGTAGTAACATCACACTTTTCAAAACGTGTTTTTCAGCCCGAAATAAGCGCGTTTTTTCAGACAACTGAATCTCCTTGTAACAGCAAGGCTCAGAAGAGCCCACACACTCAGCCCTTAACCCCAGTGTGCAGAAAGTGTCAAAACATGTTTTTCAGCAGAAATAAACATGTTTCTGCAAGTTTGGTCAACCCCATGTAAGTTATGGGGTAGTAACATCACACTTTTCAAAACGTGTTTTTCAGCCCGAAATAAACGCGTTTTTTCAGACAACTGAATCTCCTTGTAACAGCAAGGCTCAGAAGAGCCCACACACTCAGCCCTTAACCCCAGTGTGCAGAAAGTGTCAAAACGTGTTTTTCAGCAGAAATAAACATGTTTCTGCAAGTTTGGTCAACCCCATGTAAGTTATGGGGCAGTAACATTACACTTTTCAAAACGTGTTTTTCAGCCCGAAATAAACGCGTTTTTTCAGACAACTGAATCTCCTTGTAACAGCAAGGCTCAGAAGAGCCCACACACTCAGCCCTTAACCCCAGTGTACAGAAAGTGCCAAAACGTGTTTTTCAGCAGAAATAAACATGTTTCTGCAAGTTTGGTCAACCCCATGTAAGTTATGGGGCAGTAACATCACATTTTCAAAACGTGTTTTTCAGCCCGAAATAAACGCGTTTTTTCAGACAACTGAATCTCCTTGTAACAGCAAGGCTCAGAAGTGCCCACACACTCAGCCCTTAACCCCAGTGTGCAGAAAGGGTCAAAATGTGTTTTTCAGCAGAAATAAACATGTTTCTGCAAGTTTGGTCAACCCCATGTAAGTTATGGGGCATTAACATCACACTTTTCAAAACGTGTTTTTCAGCCCGAAATCAGCGCGTTTTTTCAGACAACTGAATCTCCTTGTAACAGCAAGGCTCAGAAGAGCCCACACACTCAGCCCTTAACCCCAGTGTACAGAAAGTGTCAAAACGTGTTTTTCAGTAGAAATAAACATGTTTCTGCAAGTTTGGTCAACCCCATGTAAGTTATGGGGCAGTAACATCACACTTTTCAAAACGTGTTTTTCAGCCCGAAATAAACGCGTTTTTTCAGACAACTGAATCTCCTTGTAACAGCAAGGCTCAGAAGAGCCCACACACTCAGCCCTTAACCCCAGTGTGCAGAAAGTGTCAAAACGTGTTTTTCAGCAGAAATAAACATGTTTCTGCAAGTTTGGTCAACCCCATGTAAGTTATGGGGTAGTAACATCACACTTTTCAAAACGTGTTTTTCAGCCCGAAATAAACGCGTTTTTTCAGACAACTGAATCTCCTTGTAACAGCAAGGCTCAGAAGTGCCCACACACTCAGCCCTTAACCCCAGTGTGCAGAAAGTGTCAAAATGTGTTTTTCAGCAGAAATAAACATGTTTCTGCAAGTTTGGTCAACCCCATGTAAGTTATGGGGCAGTAACATTACAATTTTCAAAACGTGTTTTTCAGCCCGAAATAAACGCGTTTTTTCAGACAACTGAATCTCCTTGTAACAGCAAGGCTCAGAAGTGCCCACACACTCAGCCCTTAACCCCAGTGTGCAGAAAGGGTCAAAATGTGTTTTTCAGCAGAAATAAACATGTTTCTGCAAGTTTGGTCAACCCCATGTAAGTTATGGGGTAGTAACATCACACTTTTCAAAACGTGTTTTTCAGCCCGAAATAAGCGCGTTTTTTCAGACAACTGAATCTCCTTGTAACAGCAAGGCTCAGAAGAGCCCACACACTCAGCCCTTAACCCCAGTGTGCAGAAAGTGTCAAAACATGTTTTTCAGCAGAAATAAACATGTTTCTGCAAGTTTGGTCAACCCCATGTAAGTTATGGGGTAGTAACATCACACTTTTCAAAACGTGTTTTTCAGCACGAAATAAACGCGTTTTTTCAGACAACTGAATCTCCTTGTAACAGCAAGGCTCAGAAGAGCCCACACACTCAGCCCTTAACCCCAGTGTACAGAAAGTGTCAAAACGTGTTTTTCAGCAGAAATAAACATGTTTCTGCAAGTTTGGTCAACCCCATGTAAGTTATGGGGCAGTAACATTACACTTTTCAAAACGTGTTTTTCAGCCCGAAATAAACGCGTTTTTTCAGACAACTGAATCTCCTTGTAACAGCAAGGCTCAGAAGAGCCCACACACTCAGCCCTTAACCCCAGTGTACAGAAAGTGCCAAAACGTGTTTTTCAGCAGAAATAAACATGTTTCTGCAAGTTTGGTCAACCCCATGTAAGTTATGGGGCAGTAACATCACATTTTCAAAACGTGTTTTTCAGCCCAAAATAAACGCGTTTTTTCAGACAACTGAATCTCCTTGTAACAGCAAGGCTCAGAAGTGCCCACACACTCAGCCCTTAACCCCAGTGTGCAGAAAGGGTCAAAATGTGTTTTTCAGCAGAAATAAACATGTTTCTGCAAGTTTGGTCAACCCCATGTAAGTTATGGGGCATTAACATCACACTTTTCAAAACGTGTTTTTCAGCCCGAAATAAGCGCGTTTTTTCAGACAACTGAATCTCCTTGTAACAGCAAGGCTCAGAAGAGCCCACACACTCAGCCCTTAACCCCAGTGTACAGAAAGTGTCAAAACGTGTTTTTCAGCAGAAATAAACATGTTTCTGCAAGTTTGGTCAACCCCATGTTAGTTATGGGGCAGTAACATCACTCTTTTCAAAACGTGTTTTTCAGCCCGAAATAAGCGCGTTTTTTCAGACAACTGAATCTCCTTGTAACAGCAAGGCTCAGAAGAGCCCACACACTCAGCCCTTAACCCCAGTGTACAGAAAGTGTCAAAACGTGTTTTTCAGCAGAAATAAACATGTTTCTGCAAGTTTGGTCAACCCCATGTAAGTTATGGGGCAGTAACATTACACTTTTCAAAACGTGTTTTTCAGCCCGAAATAAACGCGTTTTTTCAGACAACTGAATCTCCTTGTAACAGCAAGGCTCAGAAGAGCCCACACACTCAGCCCTTAACCCCAGTGTGCAGAAAGTGTCAAAACGTGTTTTTCAGCAGAAATAAACATGTTTCTGCAACTTTGGTCAACCCCATGTAAGTTATGGGGTAGTAACATCACACTTTTCAAAACGTGTTTTTCAGCCCGAAATAAACGCGTTTTTTCAGACAACTGAATCTCCTTGTAACAGCAAGGCTCAGAAGAGCCCACACACTCAGCCCTTAACCCCAGTGTGCAGAAAGTGTCAAAACGTGTTTTTCAGCAGAAATAAACATGTTTCTGCAAGTTTGGTCAACCCCATGTAAGTTATGGGGTAGTAACATCTCACTTTTCAAAACGTGTTTTTCAGCCCGAAATAAACGCGTTTTTTCAGACAACTGAATCTCCTTGTAACAGCAAGGCTCAGAAGAGCCCACACACTCAGCCCTTAACCCCAGTGTACAGAAAGTGCCAAAACGTGTTTTTCAGCAGAAATAAACATGTTTCTGCAAGTTTGGTCAACCCCATGTAAGTTATGGGGCAGTAACATCACATTTTCAAAACGTGTTTTTCAGCCCGAAATAAACGCGTTTTTTCAGACAACTGAATCTCCTTGTAACAGCAAGGCTCAGAAGTGCCCACACACTCAGCCCTTAACCCCAGTGTGCAGAAAGGGTCAAAATGTGTTTTTCAGCAGAAATAAACATGTTTCTGCAAGTTTGGTCAACCCCATGTAAGTTATGGGGTAGTAACATCACACTTTTCAAAACGTGTTTTTCAGCCCGAAATAAGCGCGTTTTTTCAGACAACTGAATCTCCTTGTAACAGCAAGGCTCAGAAGAGCCCACACACTCAGCCCTTAACCCCAGTGTGCAGAAAGTGTCAAAACGTGTTTTTCAGCAGAAATAAACATGTTTCTGCAAGTTTGGTCAACCCCATGTAAGTTATGGGGTAGTAACATCACACTTTTCAAAACGTGTTTTTCAGCCCGAAATAAACGCGTTTTTTCAGACAACTGAATCTCCTTGTAACAGCAAGGCTCAGAAGAGCCCACACACTCAGCCCTTAACCCCAGTGTACAGAAAGTGTCAAAACGTGTTTTTCAGCAGAAATAAACATGTTTCTGCAAGTTTGGTCAACCCCATGTAAGTTATGGGGCATTAACATCACACTTTTCAAAACGTGTTTTTCAGCCCGAAATAAACGCGTTTTTTCAGACAACTGAATCTCCTTGTAACAGCAAGGCTCAGAAGTGCCCACACACTCAGCCCTTAACCCCAGTGTACAGAAAGTGTCAAAACGTGTTTTTCAGCAGAAATAAACATGTTTCTGCAAGTTTGGTCAACCCCATGTAAGTTATGGGGTAGTAACATCACACTTTTCAAAACGTGTTTTTCAGCCCGAAATAAACGCGTTTTTTCAGACAACTGAATCTCCTTGTAACAGCAAGGCTCAGAAGTGCCCACACACTCAGCCCTTAACCCCAGTGTGCAGAAAGTGTCAAAACGTGTTTTTCAGCAGAAATAAACATGTTTCTGCAAGTTTGGTCAACCCCATGTTAGTTATGGGGCAGTAACATCACTCTTTTCAAAACGTGTTTTTCAGCCCGAAATAAGCGCGTTTTTTCAGACAACTGAATCTCCTTGTAACAGCAAGGCTCAGAAGAGCCCACACACTCAGCCCTTAACCCCAGTGTGCAGAAAGTGTCAAAACGTGTTTTTCAGCAGAAATAAACATGTTACTGCAAGTTTGGTCAACCCCATGTAAGTTATGGGGCAGTAACATCACATTTTCAAAACGTGTTTTTCAGCCCGAAATAAACGCGTTTTTTCAGACAACTGAATCTCCTTGTAACAGCAAGGCTCAGAAGTGCCCACACACTCAGCCCTTAACCCCAGTGTGCAGAAAGGGTCAAAATGTGTTTTTCAGCAGAAATAAACATGTTTCTGCAAGTTTGGTCAACCCCATGTAAGTTATGGGGCATTAACATCACACTTTTCAAAACGTGTTTTTCAGCCCGAAATAAGCGCGTTTTTTCAGACAACTGAATCTCCTTGTAACAGCAAGGCTCAGAAGAGCCCACACACTCAGCCCTTAACCCCAGTGTACAGAAAGTGTCAAAACGTGTTTTTCAGCAGAAATAAACATGTTTCTGCAAGTTTGGTCAACCCCATGTAAGTTATGGGGCAGTAACATCACATTTTCAAAACGTGTTTTTCAGCCCGAAATAAACGCGTTTTTTCAGACAACTGAATCTCCTTGTAACAGCAAGGCTCAGAAGTGCCCACACACTCAGCCCTTAACCCCAGTGTGCAGAAAGGGTCAAAATGTGTTTTTCAGCAGAAATAAACATGTTTCTGCAAGTTTGGTCAACCCCATGTAAGTTATGGGGCAGTAACATCACATTTTCAAAACGTGTTTTTCAGCCCGAAATAAGCGCGTTTTTTCAGACAACTGAATCTCCTTGTAACAGCAAGGCTCAGAAGAGCCCACACACTCAGCCCTTAACCCCAGTGTACAGAAAGTGTCAAAACGTGTTTTTCAGCAGAAATAAACATGTTTCTGCAAGTTTGGTCAACCCCATGTAAGTTATGGGGCAGTAACATCACACTTTTCAAAACGTGTTTTTCAGCCCGAAATAAACGCGTTTTTTCAGACAACTGAATCTCCTTGTAACAGCAAGGCTCAGAAGTGCCCACAAACTCAGCCCTTAACCCCAGTGTGCAGAAAGGGTCAAAATGTGTTTTTCAGCAGAAATAAACATGTTTCTGCAAGTTTGGTCAACCCCATGTAAGTTATGGGGCAGTAACATCACACTTTTCAAAACGTGTTTTTCAGCCCGAAATAAACGCGTTTTTTCAGACAACTGAATCTCCTTGTAACAGCAAGGCTCAGAAGAGCCCACACACTCAGCCCTTAACCCCAGTGTGCAGAAAGTGTCAAAACGTGTTTTTCAGCAGAAATAAACATGTTTCTGCAAGTTTGGTCAACCCCATGTAAGTTATGGGGTAGTAACATCACACTTTTCAAAACGTGTTTTTCAGCCCGAAATAAACGCGTTTTTTCAGACAACTGAATCTCCTTGTAACAGCAAGGCTCAGAAGTGCCCACACACTCAGCCCTTAACCCCAGTGTGCAGAAAGGGTCAAAATGTGTTTTTCAGCAGAAATAAACATGTTTCTGCAAGTTTGGTCAACCCCATGTAAGTTATGGGGTAGTAACATCACACTTTTCAAAACGTGTTTTTCAGCCCGAAATAAGCGCGTTTTTTCAGACAACTGAATCTCCTTGTAACAGCAAGGCTCAGAAGAGCCCACACACTCAGCCCTTAACCCCAGTGTGCAGAAAGTGTCAAAACGTGTTTTTCAGCAGAAATAAACATGTTTCTGCAAGTTTGGTCAACCCCATGTAAGTTATGGGGTAGTAACATCACACTTTTCAAAACGTGTTTTTCAGCCCGAAATAAACGCGTTTTTTCAGACAACTGAATCTCCTTGTAACAGCAAGGCTCAGAAGAGCCCACACACTCAGCCCTTAACCCCAGTGTACAGAAAGTGTCAAAACGTGTTTTTCAGCAGAAATAAACATGTTTCTGCAAGTTGTGTCAACCCCATGTAAGTTATGGGGCAGTAACATTACAATTTTCAAAACGTGTTTTTCAGCCCGAAATAAACGCGTTTTTTCAGACAACTGAATCTCCTTGTAACAGCAAGGCTCAGAAGAGCCCACACACTCAGCCCTTAACCCCAGTGTACAGAAAGTGCCAAAACGTGTTTTTCAGCAGAAATAAACATGTTTCTGCAAGTTTGGTCAACCCCATGTAAGTTATGGGGTAGTAACATCACACTTTTCAAAACGTGTTTTTCAGCCCGAAATAAGCGCGTTTTTTCAGACAACTGAATCTCCTTGTAACAGCAAGGCTCAGAAGAGCCCACACACTCAGCCCTTAACCCCAGTGTGCAGAAAGTGTCAAAACGTGTTTTTCAGCAGAAATAAACATGTTTCTGCAAGTTTGGTCAACCCCATGTAAGTTATGGGGTAGTAACATCACACTTTTCAAAACGTGTTTTTCAGCCCGAAATAAACGCGTTTTTTCAGACAACTGAATCTCCTTGTAACAGCAAGGCTCAGAAGAGCCCACACACTCAGCCCTTAACCCCAGTGTACAGAAAGTGCCAAAACGTGTTTTTCAGCAGAAATAAACATGTTTCTGCAAGTTTGGTCAACCCCATGTAAGTTATGGGGCAGTAACATCACATTTTCAAAACGTGTTTTTCAGCCCGAAATAAACGCGTTTTTTCAGACAACTGAATCTCCTTGTAACAGCAAGGCTCAGAAGTGCCCACAAACTCAGCCCTTAACCCCAGTGTGCAGAAAGGGTCAAAATGTGTTTTTCAGCAGAAATAAACATGTTTCTGCAAGTTTGGTCAACCCCATGTAAGTTATGGGGCAGTAACATCACACTTTTCAAAACGTGTTTTTCAGCCCGAAATAAACGCGTTTTTTCAGACAACTGAATCTCCTTGTAACAGCAAGGCTCAGAAGAGCCCACACACTCAGCCCTTAACCCCAGTGTGCAGAAAGTGTCAAAACGTGTTTTTCAGCAGAAATAAACATGTTTCTGCAAGTTTGGTCAACCCCATGTAAGTTATGGGGTAGTAACATCACACTTTTCTAAACGTGTTTTTCAGCCCGAAATAAACGCGTTTTTTCAGACAACTGAATCTCCTTGTAACAGCAAGGCTCAGAAGTGCCCACACACTCAGCCCTTAACCCCAGTGTGCAGAAAGGGTCAAAATGTGTTTTTCAGCAGAAATAAACATGTTTCTGCAAGTTTGGTCAACCCCATGTAAGTTATGGGGTAGTAACATCACACTTTTCAAAACGTGTTTTTCAGCCCGAAATAAGCGCGTTTTTTCAGACAACTGAATCTCCTTGTAACAGCAAGGCTCAGAAGAGCCCACACACTCAGCCCTTAACCCCAGTGTGCAGAAAGTGTCAAAACGTGTTTTTCAGCAGAAATAAACATGTTTCTGCAAGTTTGGTCAACCCCATGTAAGTTATGGGGTAGTAACATCACACTTTTCAAAACGTGTTTTTCAGCCCGAAATAAACGCGTTTTTTCAGACAACTGAATCTCCTTGTAACAGCAAGGCTCAGAAGAGCCCACACACTCAGCCCTTAACCCCAGTGTACAGAAAGTGCCAAAACGTGTTTTTCAGCAGAAATAAACATGTTTCTGCAAGTTTGGTCAACCCCATGTAAGTTATGGGGCAGTAACATCACATTTTCAAAACGTGTTTTTCAGCCCGAAATAAACGCGTTTTTTCAGACAACTGAATCTCCTTGTAACAGCAAGGCTCAGAAGTGCCCACACACTCAGCCCTTAACCCCAGTGTGCAGAAAGGGTCAAAATGTGTTTTTCAGCAGAAATAAACATGTTTCTGCAAGTTTGGTCAACCCCATGTAAGTTATGGGGTAGTAACATCACACTTTTCAAAACGTGTTTTTCAGCCCGAAATAAGCGCGTTTTTTCAGACAACTGAATCTCCTTGTAACAGCAAGGCTCAGAAGAGCCCACACACTCAGCCCTTAACCCCAGTGTGCAGAAAGTGTCAAAACGTGTTTTTCAGCAGAAATAAACATGTTTCTGCAAGTTTGGTCAACCCCATGTAAGTTATGGGGTAGTAACATCACACTTTTCAAAACGTGTTTTTCAGCCCGAAATAAACGCGTTTTTTCAGACAACTGAATCTCCTTGTAACAGCAAGGCTCAGAAGAGCCCACACACTCAGCCCTTAACGCCAGTGTACAGAAAGTGTCAAAACGTGTTTTTCAGCAGAAATAAACATGTTTCTGCAAGTTTGGTCAACCCCATGTAAGTTATGGGGCATTAACATCACACTTTTCAAAACGTGTTTTTCAGCCCGAAATAAACGCGTTTTTTCAGACAACTGAATCTCCTTGTAACAGCAAGGCTCAGAAGTGCCCACACACTCAGCCCTTAACCCCAGTGTACAGAAAGTGTCAAAACGTGTTTTTCAGCAGAAATAAACATGTTTCTGCAAGTTTGGTCAACCCCATGTAAGTTATGGGGTAGTAACATCACACTTTTCAAAACGTGTTTTTCAGCCCGAAATAAACGCGTTTTTTCAGACAACTGAATCTCCTTGTAACAGCAAGGCTCAGAAGTGCCCACACACTCAGCCCTTAACCCCAGTGTGCAGAAAGTGTCAAAACGTGTTTTTCAGCAGAAATAAACATGTTTCTGCAAGTTTGGTCAACCCCATGTTAGTTATGGGGCAGTAACATCACATTTTCAAAACGTGTTTTTCAGCCCGAAATAAACGCGTTTTTTCAGACAACTGAATCTCCTTGTAACAGCAAGGCTCAGAAGTGCCCACACACTCAGCCCTTAACCCCAGTGTGCAGAAAGGGTCAAAATGTGTTTTTCAGCAGAAATAAACATGTTTCTGCAAGTTTGGTCAACCCCATGTAAGTTATGGGGCAGTAACATCACATTTTCAAAACGTGTTTTTCAGCCCGAAATAAGCGCGTTTTTTCAGACAACTGAATCTCCTTGTAACAGCAAGGCTCAGAAGAGCCCACACACTCAGCCCTTAACCCCAGTGTACAGAAAGTGTCAAAACGTGTTTTTCAGCAGAAATAAACATGTTTCTGCAAGTTTGGTCAACCCCATGTAAGTTATGGGGCAGTAACATCACACTTTTCAAAACGTGTTTTTCAGCCCGAAATAAACGCGTTTTTTCAGACAACTAAATCTCCTTGTAACAGCAAGGCTCAGAAGTGCCCACAAACTCAGCCCTTAACCCCAGTGTGCAGAAAGGGTCAAAATGTGTTTTTCAGCAGAAATAAACATGTTTCTGCAAGTTTGGTCAACCCCATGTAAGTTATGGGGCAGTAACATCACACTTTTCAAAACGTGTTTTTCAGCCCGAAATAAACGCGTTTTTTCAGACAACTGAATCTCCTTGTAACAGCAAGGCTCAGAAGTGCCCACACACTCAGCCCTTAACCCCAGTGTGCAGAAAGGGTCAAAATGTGTTTTTCAGCAGAAATAAACATGTTTCTGCAAGTTTGGTCAACCCCATGTAAGTTATGGGGTAGTAACATCACACTTTTCAAAACGTGTTTTTCAGCCCGAAATAAGCGCGTTTTTTCAGACAACTGAATCTCCTTGTAACAGCAAGGCTCAGAAGAGCCCACACACTCAGCCCTTAACCCCAGTGTGCAGAAAGTGTCAAAACGTGTTTTTCAGCAGAAATAAACATGTTTCTGCAAGTTTGGTCAACCCCATGTAAGTTATGGGGTAGTAACATCACACTTTTCAAAACGTGTTTTTCAGCCCGAAATAAACGCGTTTTTTCAGACAACTGAATCTCCTTGTAACAGCAAGGCTCAGAAGAGCCCACACACTCAGCCCTTAACCCCAGTGTACAGAAAGTGTCAAAACGTGTTTTTCAGCAGAAATAAACATGTTTCTGCAAGTTTGGTCAACCCCATGTAAGTTATGGGGCAGTAACATTACAATTTTCAAAACGTGTTTTTCAGCCCGAAATAAACGCGTTTTTTCAGACAACTGAATCTCCTTGTAACAGCAAGGCTCAGAAGAGCCCACACACTCAGCCCTTAACCCCAGTGTACAGAAAGTGCCAAAACGTGTTTTTCAGCAGAAATAAACATGTTTCTGCAAGTTTGGTCAACCCCATGTAAGTTATGGGGTAGTAACATCACACTTTTCAAAACGTGTTTTTCAGCCCGAAATAAGCGCGTTTTTTCAGACAACTGAATCTCCTTGTAACAGCAAGGCTCAGAAGAGCCCACACACTCAGCCCTTAACCCCAGTGTGCAGAAAGTGTCAAAACGTGTTTTTCAGCAGAAATAAACATGTTTCTGCAAGTTTGGTCAACCCCATGTAAGTTATGGGGTAGTAACATCACACTTTTCAAAACGTGTTTTTCAGCCCGAAATAAACGCGTTTTTTCAGACAACTGAATCTCCTTGTAACAGCAAGGCTCAGAAGAGCCCACACACTCAGCCCTTAACCCCAGTGTACAGAAAGTGCCAAAACGTGTTTTTCAGCAGAAATAAACATGTTTCTGCAAGTTTGGTCAACCCCATGTAAGTTATGGGGCAGTAACATCACATTTTCAAAACGTGTTTTTCAGCCCGAAATAAACGCGTTTTTTCAGACAACTGAATCTCCTTGTAACAGCAAGGCTCAGAAGTGCCCACACACTCAGCCCTTAACCCCAGTGTGCAGAAAGGGTCAAAATGTGTTTTTCAGCAGAAATAAACATGTTTCTGCAAGTTTGGTCAACCCCATGTAAGTTATGGGGTAGTAACATCACACTTTTCAAAACGTGTTTTTCAGCCCGAAATAAGCGCGTTTTTTCAGACAACTGAATCTCCTTGTAACAGCAAGGCTCAGAAGAGCCCACACACTCAGCCCTTAACCCCAGTGTGCAGAAAGTGTCAAAACGTGTTTTTCAGCAGAAATAAACATGTTTCTGCAAGTTTGGTCAACCCCATGTAAGTTATGGGGTAGTAACATCACACTTTTCAAAACGTGTTTTTCAGCCCGAAATAAACGCGTTTTTTCAGACAAC
Organism: Lepisosteus oculatus; assembly: GCF_040954835.1. Classification (NCBI taxonomy): domain Eukaryota; kingdom Metazoa; phylum Chordata; class Actinopteri; order Semionotiformes; family Lepisosteidae; genus Lepisosteus; species Lepisosteus oculatus. The sequence goes on along the minus strand of NW_027167764.1, from coordinate 119,382 downwards.
TGAATCTCCTTGTAACAGCAAGGCTCAGAAGAGCCCACACACTCAGCCCTTAACCCCAGTGTACAGAAAGTGTCAAAACGTGTTTTTCAGCAGAAATAAACATGTTTCTGCAAGTTTGGTCAACCCCATGTAAGTTATGGGGCATTAACATCACACTTTTCAAAACGTGTTTTTCAGCCCGAAATAAACGCGTTTTTTCAGACAACTGAATCTCCTTGTAACAGCAAGGCTCAGAAGTGCCCACACACTCAGCCCTTAACCCCAGTGTACAGAAAGTGTCAAAACGTGTTTTTCAGCAGAAATAAACATGTTTCTGCAAGTTTGGTCAACCCCATGTAAGTTATGGGGTAGTAACATCACACTTTTCAAAACGTGTTTTTCAGCCCGAAATAAACGCGTTTTTTCAGACAACTGAATCTCCTTGTAACAGCAAGGCTCAGAAGTGCCCACACACTCAGCCCTTAACCCCAGTGTGCAGAAAGTGTCAAAACGTGTTTTTCAGCAGAAATAAACATGTTTCTGCAAGTTTGGTCAACCCCATGTTAGTTATGGGGCAGTAACATCACTCTTTTCAAAACGTGTTTTTCAGCCCGAAATAAGCGCGTTTTTTCAGACAACTGAATCTCCTTGTAACAGCAAGGCTCAGAAGAGCCCACACACTCAGCCCTTAACCCCAGTGTGCAGAAAGTGTCAAAACGTGTTTTTCAGCAGAAATAAACATGTTTCTGCAAGTTTGGTCAACCCCATGTAAGTTATGGGGCAGTAACATCACATTTTCAAAACGTGTTTTTCAGCCCGAAATAAACGCGTTTTTTCAGACAACTGAATCTCCTTGTAACAGCAAGGCTCAGAAGTGCCCACACACTCAGCCCTTAACCCCAGTGTGCAGAAAGGGTCAAAATGTGTTTTTCAGCAGAAATAAACATGTTTCTGCAAGTTTGGTCAACCCCATGTAAGTTATGGGGCATTAACATCACACTTTTCAAAACGTGTTTTTCAGCCCGAAATAAGCGCGTTTTTTCAGACAACTGAATCTCCTTGTAACAGCAAGGCTCAGAAGAGCCCACACACTCAGCCCTTAACCCCAGTGTACAGAAAGTGTCAAAACGTGTTTTTCAGCAGAAATAAACATGTTTCTGCAAGTTTGGTCAACCCCATGTAAGTTATGGGGCAGTAACATCACATTTTCAAAACGTGTTTTTCAGCCCGAAATAAACGCGTTTTTTCAGACAACTGAATCTCCTTGTAACAGCAAGGCTCAGAAGTGCCCACACACTCAGCCCTTAACCCCAGTGTGCAGAAAGGGTCAAAATGTGTTTTTCAGCAGAAATAAACATGTTTCTGCAAGTTTGGTCAACCCCATGTAAGTTATGGGGCAGTAACATCACATTTTCAAAACGTGTTTTTCAGCCCGAAATAAACGCGTTTTTTCAGACAACTGAATCTCCTTGTAACAGCAAGGCTCAGAAGTGCCCACACACTCAGCCCTTAACCCCAGTGTGCAGAAAGGGTCAAAATGTGTTTTTCAGCAGAAATAAACATGTTTCTGCAAGTTTGGTCAACCCCATGTAAGTTATGGGGCATTAACATCACACTTTTCAAAACGTGTTTTTCAGCCCGAAATAAGCGCGTTTTTTCAGACAACTGAATCTCCTTGTAACAGCAAGGCTCAGAAGAGCCCACACACTCAGCCCTTAACCCCAGTGTACAGAAAGTGTCAAAACGTGTTTTTCAGCAGAAATAAACATGTTTCTGCAAGTTTGGTCAACCCCATGTAAGTTATGGGGTAGTAACATCACACTTTTCAAAACGTGTTTTTCAGCCCGAAATAAACGCGTTTTTTCAGACAACTGAATCTCCTTGTAACAGCAAGGCTCAGAAGAGCCCACACACTCAGCCCTTAACCCCAGTGTGCAGAAAGTGTCAAAACGTGTTTTTCAGCAGAAATAAACATGTTTCTGCAAGTTTGGTCAACCCCATGTAAGTTATGGGGTAGTAACATCACACTTTTCAAAACGTGTTTTTCAGCCCGAAATAAGCGCGTTTTTTCAGACAACTGAATCTCCTTGTAACAGCAAGGCTCAGAAGAGCCCACACACTCAGCCCTTAACCCCAGTGTACAGAAAGTGTCAAAACGTGTTTTTCAGCAGAAATAAACATGTTTCTGCAAGTTTGGTCAACCCCATGTAAGTTATGGGGCAGTAACATCACACTTTTCAAAACGTGTTTTTCAGCCCGAAATAAACGCGTTTTTTCAGACAACTGAATCTCCTTGTAACAGCAAGGCTCAGAAGTGCCCACAAACTCAGCCCTTAACCCCAGTGTGCAGAAAGGGTCAAAATGTGTTTTTCAGCAGAAATAAACATGTTTCTGCAAGTTTGGTCAACCCCATGTAAGTTATGGGGCATTAACATCACACTTTTCAAAACGTGTTTTTCAGCCCGAAATAAGCGCGTTTTTTCAGACAACTGAATCTCCTTGTAACAGCAAGGCTCAGAAGAGCCCACACACTCAGCCCTTAACCCCAGTGTACAGAAAGTGTCAAAACGTGTTTTTCAGCAGAAATAAACATGTTTCTGCAAGTTTGGTCAACCCCATGTAAGTTATGGGGCAGTAACATCACACTTTTCAAAACGTGTTTTTCAGCCCGAAATAAGCGCGTTTTTTCAGACAACTGAATCTCCTTGTAACAGCAAGGCTCAGAAGAGCCCACACACTCAGCCCTTAACCCCAGTGTACAGAAAGTGTCAAAACGTGTTTTTCAGCAGAAATAAACATGTTTCTGCAAGTTTGGTCAACCCCGTGTAAGTTATGGGGCAGTAACATCACACTTTTCAAAACGTGTTTTTCAGCCCGAAATAAACGCGTTTTTTCAGACAACTGAATCTCCTTGTAACAGCAAGGCTCAGAAGTGCCCACAAACTCAGCCCTTAACCCCAGTGTGCAGAAAGGGTCAAAATGTGTTTTTCAGCAGAAATAAACATGTTTCTGCAAGTTTGGTCAACCCCATGTAAGTTATGGGGCAGTAACATCACACTTTTCAAAACGTGTTTTTCAGCCCGAAATAAACGCGTTTTTTCAGACAACTGAATCTCCTTGTAACAGCAAGGCTCAGAAGAGCCCACACACTCAGCCCTTAACCCCAGTGTGCAGAAAGTGTCAAAACGTGTTTTTCAGCAGAAATAAACATGTTTCTGCAAGTTTGGTCAACCCCATGTAAGTTATGGGGTAGTAACATCACACTTTTCAAAACGTGTTTTTCAGCCCGAAATAAACGCGTTTTTTCAGACAACTGAATCTCCTTGTAACAGCAAGGCTCAGAAGTGCCCACACACTCAGCCCTTAACCCCAGTGTGCAGAAAGGGTCAAAACGTGTTTTTCAGCAGAAATAAACATGTTTCTGCAAGTTTGGTCAACCCCATGTAAGTTATGGGGTAGTAACATCACACTTTTCAAAACGTGTTTTTCAGCCCGAAATAAACGCGTTTTTTCAGACAACTGAATCTCCTTGTAACAGCAAGGCTCAGAAGTGCCCACACACTCAGCCCTTAACCCCAGTGTGCAGAAAGGGTCAAAATGTGTTTTTCAGCAGAAATAAACATGTTTCTGCAAGTTTGGTCAACCCCATGTAAGTTATGGGGTAGTAACATCACACTTTTCAAAACGTGTTTTTCAGCCCGAAATAAGCGCGTTTTTTCAGACAACTGAATCTCCTTGTAACAGCAAGGCTCAGAAGAGCCCACACACTCAGCCCTTAACCCCAGTGTGCAGAAAGTGTCAAAACGTGTTTTTCAGCAGAAATAAACATGTTTCTGCAAGTTTGGTCAACCCCATGTAAGTTATGGGGTAGTAACATCACACTTTTCAAAACGTGTTTTTCAGCCCGAAATAAGCGCGTTTTTTCAGACAACTGAATCTCCTTGTAACAGCAAGGCTCAGAAGAGCCCACACACTCAGCCCTTAACCCCAGTGTACAGAAAGTGTCAAAACGTGTTTTTCAGCAGAAATAAACATGTTTCTGCAAGTTTGGTCAACCCCATGTAAGTTATGGGGCAGTAACATCACACTTTTCAAAACGTGTTTTTCAGCCCGAAATAAACGCGTTTTTTCAGACAACTGAATCTCCTTGTAACAGCAAGGCTCAGAAGTGCCCACAAACTCAGCCCTTAACCCCAGTGTGCAGAAAGGGTCAAAATGTGTTTTTCAGCAGAAATAAACATGTTTCTGCAAGTTTGGTCAACCCCATGTACGTTATGGGGCATTAACATCACACTTTTCAAAACGTGTTTTTCAGCCCGAAATAAGCGCGTTTTTTCAGACAACTGAATCTCCTTGTAACAGCAAGGCTCAGAAGAGCCCACACACTCAGCCCTTAACCCCAGTGTACAGAAAGTGTCAAAACGTGTTTTTCAGCAGAAATAAACATGTTTCTGCAAGTTTGGTCAACCCCATGTAAGTTATGGGGCAGTAACATCACACTTTTCAAAACGTGTTTTTCAGCCCGAAATAAGCGCGTTTTTTCAGACAACTGAATCTCCTTGTAACAGCAAGTCTCAGAAGAGCCCACACACTCAGCCCTTAACCCCAGTGTACAGAAAGTGTCAAAACGTGTTTTTCAGCAGAAATAAACATGTTTCTGCAAGTTTGGTCAACCCCATGTAAGTTATGGGGCAGTAACATCACACTTTTCAAAACGTGTTTTTCAGCCCGAAATAAACGCGTTTTTTCAGACAACTGAATCTCCTTGTAACAGCAAGGCTCAGAAGTGCCCACAAACTCAGCCCTTAACCCCAGTGTGCAGAAAGGGTCAAAATGTGTTTTTCAGCAGAAATAAACATGTTTCTGCAAGTTTGGTCAACCCCATGTAAGTTATGGGGCAGTAACATCACACTTTTCAAAACGTGTTTTTCAGCCCGAAATAAACGCGTTTTTTCAGACAACTGAATCTCCTTGTAACAGCAAGGCTCAGAAGAGCCCACACACTCAGCCCTTAACCCCAGTGTGCAGAAAGTGTCAAAACGTGTTTTTCAGCAGAAATAAACATGTTTCTGCAAGTTTGGTCAACCCCATGTAAGTTATGGGGTAGTAACATCACACTTTTCAAAACGTGTTTTTCAGCCCGAAATAAACGCGTTTTTTCAGACAACTGAATCTCCTTGTAACAGCAAGGCTCAGAAGTGCCCACACACTCAGCCCTTAACCCCAGTGTGCAGAAAGGGTCAAAATGTGTTTTTCAGCAGAAATAAACATGTTTCTGCAAGTTTGGTCAACCCCATGTAAGTTATGGGGTAGTAACATCACACTTTTCAAAACGTGTTTTTCAGCCCGAAATAAGCGCGTTTTTTCAGACAACTGAATCTCCTTGTAACAGCAAGGCTCAGAAGAGCCCACACACTCAGCCCTTAACCCCAGTGTGCAGAAAGTGTCAAAACGTGTTTTTCAGCAGAAATAAACATGTTTCTGCAAGTTTGGTCAACCCCATGTAAGTTATGGGGTAGTAACATCACACTTTTCAAAACGTGTTTTTCAGCCCGAAATAAACGCGTTTTTTCAGACAACTGAATCTCCTTATAACAGCAAGGCTCAGAAGAGCCCACACACTCAGCCCTTAACCCTAGTGTACAGAAAGTGTCAAAACGTGTTTTTCAGCAGAAATAAACATGTTTCTGCAAGTTTGGTCAACCCCATGTAAGTTATGGGGCAGTAACATTACAATTTTCAAAACGTGTTTTTCAGCCCGAAATAAACGCGTTTTTTCAGACAACTGAATCTCCTTGTAACAGCAAGGCTCAGAAGAGCCCACACACTCAGCCCTTAACCCCAGTGTACAGAAAGTGCCAAAACGTGTTTTTCAGCAGAAATAAACATGTTTCTGCAAGTTTGGTCAACCCCATGTAAGTTATGGGGTAGTAACATCACACTTTTCAAAACGTGTTTTTCAGCCCGAAATAAGCGCGTTTTTTCTGACAACTGAATCTCCTTGTAACAGCAAGGCTCAGAAGAGCCCACACACTCAGCCCTTAACCCCAGTGTGCAGAAAGTGTCAAAACGTGTTTTTCAGCAGAAATAAACATGTTTCTGCAAGTTTGGTCAACCCCATGTAAGTTATGGGGTAGTAACATCACACTTTTCAAAACGTGTTTTTCAGCCCGAAATAAACGCGTTTTTTCAGACAACTGAATCTCCTTGTAACAGCAAGGCTCAGAAGAGCCCACACACTCAGCCCTTAACCCCAGTGTACAGAAAGTGCCAAAACGTGTTTTTCAGCAGAAATAAACATGTTTCTGCAAGTTTGGTCAACCCCATGTAAGTTATGGGGCAGTAACATCACATTTTCAAAACGTGTTTTTCAGCCCGAAATAAACGCGTTTTTTCAGACAACTGAATCTCCTTGTAACAGCAAGGCTCAGAAGTGCCCACACACTCAGCCCTTAACCCCAGTGTGCAGAAAGGGTCAAAATGTGTTTTTCAGCAGAAATAAACATGTTTCTGCAAGTTTGGTCAACCCCATGTAAGTTATGGGGTAGTAACATCACACTTTTCAAAACGTGTTTTTCAGCCCGAAATAAGCGCGTTTTTTCAGACAACTGAATCTCCTTGTAACAGCAAGGCTCAGAAGAGCCCACACACTCAGCCCTTAACCCCAGTGTGCAGAAAGTGTCAAAACGTGTTTTTCAGCAGAAATAAACATGTTTCTGCAAGTTTGGTCAACCCCATGTAAGTTATGGGGTAGTAACATCACACTTTTCAAAACGTGTTTTTCAGCCCGAAATAAACGCGTTTTTTCAGACAACTGAATCTCCTTGTAACAGCAAGGCTCAGAAGAGCCCACACACTCAGCCCTTAACCCCAGTGTACAGAAAGTGTCAAAACGTGTTTTTCAGCAGAAATAAACATGTTTCTGCAAGTTTGGTCAACCCCATGTAAGTTATGGGGCAGTAACATTACAATTTTCAAAACGTGTTTTTCAGCCCGAAATAAACGCGTTTTTTCAGACAACTGAATCTCCTTGTAACAGCAAGGCTCAGAAGAGCCCACACACTCAGCCCTTAACCCCAGTGTACAGAAAGTGCCAAAACGTGTTTTTCAGCAGAAATAAACATGTTTCTGCAAGTTTGGTCAACCCCATGTAAGTTATGGGGCAGTAACATCACATTTTCAAAACGTGTTTTTCAGCCCGAAATAAACGCGTTTTTTCAGACAACTGAATCTCCTTGTAACAGCAAGGTTCAGAAGTGCCCACACACTCAGCCCTTAACCCCAGTGTGCAGAAAGGGTCAAAATGTGTTTTTCAGCAGAAATAAACATGTTTCTGCAAGTTTGGTCAACCCCATGTAAGTTATGGGGCATTAACATCACACTTTTCAAAACGTGTTTTTCAGCCCGAAATAAACGCGTTTTTTCAGACAACTGAATCTCCTTGTAACAGCAAGGCTCAGAAGTGCCCACACACTCAGCCCTTAACCCCAGTGTGCAGAAAGTGTCAAAACGTGTTTTTCAGCAGAAATAAACATGTTTCTGCAAGTTTGGTCAACCCCATGTTAGTTATGGGGCAGTAACATCACTCTTTTCAAAACGTGTTTTTCAGCCCGAAATAAGCGCGTTTTTTCAGACAACTGAATCTCCTTGTAACAGCAAGGCTCAGAAGAGCCCACACACTCAGCCCTTAACCCCAGTGTGCAGAAAGTGTCAAAACGTGTTTTTCAGCAGAAATAAACATGTTTCTGCAAGTTTGGTCAACCCCATGTAAGTTATGGGGCAGTAACATCACATTTTCAAAACGTGTTTTTCAGCCCGAAATAAACGCGTTTTTTCAGACAACTGAATCTCCTTGTAACAGCAAGGCTCAGAAGTGCCCACACACTCAGCCCTTAACCCCAGTGTGCAGAAAGGGTCAAAATGTGTTTTTCAGCAGAAATAAACATGTTTCTGCAAGTTTGGTCAACCCCATGTAAGTTATGGGGCATTAACATCACACTTTTCAAAACGTGTTTTTCAGCCCGAAATAAGCGCGTTTTTTCAGACAACTGAATCTCCTTGTAACAGCAAGGCTCAGAAGAGCCCACACACTCAGCCCTTAACCCCAGTGTACAGAAAGTGTCAAAACGTGTTTTTCAGCAGAAATAAACATGTTTCTGCAAGTTTGGTCAACCCCATGTAAGTTATGGGGTAGTAACATCACACTTTTCAAAACGTGTTTTTCAGCCCGAAATAAGCGCGTTTTTTCAGACAACTGAATCTCCTTGTAACAGCAAGGCTCAGAAGAGCCCACACACTCAGCCCTTAACCCCAGTGTGCAGAAAGTGTCAAAACGTGTTTTTCAGCAGAAATAAACATGTTTCTGCAAGTTTGGTCAACCCCATGTAAGTTATGGGGTAGTAACATCACACTTTTCAAAACGTGTTTTTCAGCCCGAAATAAACGCGTTTTTTCAGACAACTGAATCTCCTTATAACAGCAAGGCTCAGAAGAGCCCACACACTCAGCCCTTAACCCTAGTGTACAGAAAGTGTCAAAACGTGTTTTTCAGCAGAAATAAACATGTTTCTGCAAGTTTGGTCAACCCCATGTAAGTTATGGGGCAGTAACATTACAATTTTCAAAACGTGTTTTTCAGCCCGAAATAAACGCGTTTTTTCAGACAACTGAATCTCCTTGTAACAGCAAGGCTCAGAAGAGCCCACACACTCAGCCCTTAACCCCAGTGTACAGAAAGTGCCAAAACGTGTTTTTCAGCAGAAATAAACATGTTTCTGCAAGTTTGGTCAACCCCATGTAAGTTATGGGGTAGTAACATCACACTTTTCAAAACGTGTTTTTCAGCCCGAAATAAGCGCGTTTTTTCTGACAACTGAATCTCCTTGTAACAGCAAGGCTCAGAAGAGCCCACACACTCAGCCCTTAACCCCAGTGTGCAGAAAGTGTCAAAACGTGTTTTTCAGCAGAAATAAACATGTTTCTGCAAGTTTGGTCAACCCCATGTAAGTTATGGGGTAGTAACATCACACTTTTCAAAACGTGTTTTTCAGCCCGAAATAAACGCGTTTTTTCAGACAACTGAATCTCCTTGTAACAGCAAGGCTCAGAAGAGCCCACACACTCAGCCCTTAACCCCAGTGTACAGAAAGTGCCAAAACGTGTTTTTCAGCAGAAATAAACATGTTTCTGCAAGTTTGGTCAACCCCATGTAAGTTATGGGGCAGTAACATCACATTTTCAAAACGTGTTTTTCAGCCCGAAATAAACGCGTTTTTTCAGACAACTGAATCTCCTTGTAACAGCAAGGCTCAGAAGTGCCCACACACTCAGCCCTTAACCCCAGTGTGCAGAAAGGGTCAAAATGTGTTTTTCAGCAGAAATAAACATGTTTCTGCAAGTTTGGTCAACCCCATGTAAGTTATGGGGTAGTAACATCACACTTTTCAAAACGTGTTTTTCAGCCCGAAATAAGCGCGTTTTTTCAGACAACTGAATCTCCTTGTAACAGCAAGGCTCAGAAGAGCCCACACACTCAGCCCTTAACCCCAGTGTGCAGAAAGTGTCAAAACGTGTTTTTCAGCAGAAATAAACATGTTTCTGCAAGTTTGGTCAACCCCATGTAAGTTATGGGGTAGTAACATCACACTTTTCAAAACGTGTTTTTCAGCCCGAAATAAACGCGTTTTTTCAGACAACTGAATCTCCTTGTAACAGCAAGGCTCAGAAGAGCCCACACACTCAGCCCTTAACCCCAGTGTACAGAAAGTGTCAAAACGTGTTTTTCAGCAGAAATAAACATGTTTCTGCAAGTTTGGTCAACCCCATGTAAGTTATGGGGCAGTAACATTACAATTTTCAAAACGTGTTTTTCAGCCCGAAATAAACGCGTTTTTTCAGACAACTGAATCTCCTTGTAACAGCAAGGCTCAGAAGAGCCCACACACTCAGCCCTTAACCCCAGTGTACAGAAAGTGCCAAAACGTGTTTTTCAGCAGAAATAAACATGTTTCTGCAAGTTTGGTCAACCCCATGTAAGTTATGGGGCAGTAACATCACATTTTCAAAACGTGTTTTTCAGCCCGAAATAAACGCGTTTTTTCAGACAACTGAATCTCCTTGTAACAGCAAGGTTCAGAAGTGCCCACACACTCAGCCCTTAACCCCAGTGTGCAGAAAGGGTCAAAATGTGTTTTTCAGCAGAAATAAACATGTTTCTGCAAGTTTGGTCAACCCCATGTAAGTTATGGGGCATTAACATCACACTTTTCAAAACGTGTTTTTCAGCCCGAAATAAACGCGTTTTTTCAGACAACTGAATCTCCTTGTAACAGCAAGGCTCAGAAGTGCCCACACACTCAGCCCTTAACCCCAGTGTGCAGAAAGTGTCAAAACGTGTTTTTCAGCAGAAATAAACATGTTTCTGCAAGTTTGGTCAACCCCATGTTAGTTATGGGGCAGTAACATCACTCTTTTCAAAACGTGTTTTTCAGCCCGAAATAAGCGCGTTTTTTCAGACAACTGAATCTCCTTGTAACAGCAAGGCTCAGAAGAGCCCACACACTCAGCCCTTAACCCCAGTGTGCAGAAAGTGTCAAAACGTGTTTTTCAGCAGAAATAAACATGTTTCTGCAAGTTTGGTCAACCCCATGTAAGTTATGGGGCAGTAACATCACATTTTCAAAACGTGTTTTTCAGCCCGAAATAAACGCGTTTTTTCAGACAACTGAATCTCCTTGTAACAGCAAGGCTCAGAAGTGCCCACACACTCAGCCCTTAACCCCAGTGTGCAGAAAGGGTCAAAATGTGTTTTTCAGCAGAAATAAACATGTTTCTGCAAGTTTGGTCAACCCCATGTAAGTTATGGGGCATTAACATCACACTTTTCAAAACGTGTTTTTCAGCCCGAAATAAGCGCGTTTTTTCAGACAACTGAATCTCCTTGTAACAGCAAGGCTCAGAAGAGCCCACACACTCAGCCCTTAACCCCAGTGTACAGAAAGTGTCAAAACGTGTTTTTCAGCAGAAATAAACATGTTTCTGCAAGTTTGGTCAACCCCATGTAAGTTATGGGGCAGTAACATCACATTTTCAAAACGTGTTTTTCAGCCCGAAATAAACGCGTTTTTTCAGACAACTGAATCTCCTTGTAACAGCAAGGCTCAGAAGTGCCCACACACTCAGCCCTTAACCCCAGTGTGCAGAAAGGGTCAAAATGTGTTTTTCAGCAGAAATAAACATGTTTCTGCAAGTTTGGTCAACCCCATGTAAGTTATGGGGCAGTAACATCACATTTTCAAAACGTGTTTTTCAGCCCGAAATAAACGCGTTTTTTCAGACAACTGAATCTCCTTGTAACAGCAAGGCTCAGAAGTGCCCACACACTCAGCCCTTAACCCCAGTGTGCAGAAAGGGTCAAAATGTGTTTTTCAGCAGAAATAAACATGTTTCTGCAAGTTTGGTCAACCCCATGTAAGTTATGGGGCATTGACATCACACTTTTCAAAACGTGTTTTTCAGCCCGAAATAAGCGCGTTTTTTCAGACAACTGAATCTCCTTGTAACAGCAAGGCTCAGAAGAGCCCACACACTCAGCCCTTAACCCCAGTGTACAGAAAGTGTCAAAACGTGTTTTTCAGCAGAAATAAACATGTTTCTGCAAGTTTGGTCAACCCCATGTAAGTTATGGGGCAGTAACATCACACTTTTCAAAACGTGTTTTTCAGCCCGAAATAAGCGCGTTTTTTCAGACAACTGAATCTCCTTGTAACAGCAAGGCTCAGAAGAGCCCACACACTCAGCCCTTAACCCCAGTGTACAGAAAGTGTCAAAACGTGTTTTTCAGCAGAAATAAACATGTTTCTGCAAGTTTGGTCAACCCCATGTAAGTTATGGGGCATTAACATCACACTTTTCAAAACGTGTTTTTCAGCCCGAAATAAACGCGTTTTTTCAGACAACTGAATCTCCTTGTAACAGCAAGGCTCAGAAGTGCCCACAAACTCAGCCCTTAACCCCAGTGTGCAGAAAGGGTCAAAATGTGTTTTTCAGCAGAAATAAACATGTTTCTGCAAGTTTGGTCAACCCCATGTAAGTTATGGGGCAGTAACATCACACTTTTCAAAACGTGTTTTTCAGCCCGAAATAAACGCGTTTTTTCAGACAACTGAATCTCCTTGTAACAGCAAGGCTCAGAAGAGCCCACACACTCAGCCCTTAACCCCAGTGTGCAGAAAGTGTCAAAACGTGTTTTTCAGCAGAAATAAACATGTTTCTGCAAGTTTGGTCAACCCCATGTAAGTTATGGGGTAGTAACATCACACTTTTCAAAACGTGTTTTTCAGCCCGAAATAAACGCGTTTTTTCAGACAACTGAATCTCCTTGTAACAGCAAGGCTCAGAAGTGCCCACACACTCAGCCCTTAACCCCAGTGTGCAGAAAGGGTCAAAATGTGTTTTTCAGCAGAAATAAACATGTTTCTGCAAGTTTGGTCAACCCCATGTAAGTTATGGGGTAGTAACATCACACTTTTCAAAACGTGTTTTTCAGCCCGAAATAAGCGCGTTTTTTCAGACAACTGAATCTCCTTGTAACAGCAAGGCTCAGAAGAGCCCACACACTCAGCCCTTAACCCCAGTGTGCAGAAAGTGTCAAAACGTGTTTTTCAGCAGAAATAAACATGTTTCTGCAAGTTTGGTCAACCCCATGTAAGTTATGGGGTAGTAACATCACACTTTTCAAAACGTGTTTTTCAGCCCGAAATAAGCGCGTTTTTTCAGACAACTGAATCTCCTTGTAACAGCAAGGCTCAGAAGAGCCCACACACTCAGCCCTTAACCCCAGTGTACAGAAAGTGTCAAAACGTGTTTTTCAGCAGAAATAAACATGTTTCTGCAAGTTTGGTCAACCCCATGTAAGTTATGGGGCAGTAACATCACACTTTTCAAAACGTGTTTTTCAGCCCGAAATAAACGCGTTTTTTCAGACAACTGAATCTCCTTGTAACAGCAAGGCTCAGAAGTGCCCACAAACTCAGCCCTTAACCCCAGTGTGCAGAAAGGGTCAAAATGTGTTTTTCAGCAGAAATAAACATGTTTCTGCAAGTTTGGTCAACCCCATGTAAGTTATGGGGCATTAACATCACACTTTTCAAAACGTGTTTTTCAGCCCGAAATAAGCGCGTTTTTTCAGACAACTGAATCTCCTTGTAACAGCAAGGCTCAGAAGAGCCCACACACTCAGCCCTTAACCCCAGTGTACAGAAAGTGTCAAAACGTGTTTTTCAGCAGAAATAAACATGTTTCTGCAAGTTTGGTCAACCCCATGTAAGTTATGGGGCAGTAACATCACACTTTTCAAAACGTGTTTTTCAGCCCGAAATAAGCGCGTTTTTTCAGACAACTGAATCTCCTTGTAACAGCAAGGCTCAGAAGAGCCCACACACTCAGCCCTTAACCCCAGTGTACAGAAAGTGTCAAAACGTGTTTTTCAGCAGAAATAAACATGTTTCTGCAAGTTTGGTCAACCCCATGTAAGTTATGGGGCAGTAACATCACACTTTTCAAAACGTGTTTTTCAGCCCGAAATAAACGCGTTTTTTCAGACAACTGAATCTCCTTGTAACAGCAAGGCTCAGAAGTGCCCACAAACTCAGCCCTTAACCCCAGTGTGCAGAAAGGGTCAAAATGTGTTTTTCAGCAGAAATAAACATGTTTCTGCAAGTTTGGTCAACCCCATGTAAGTTATGGGGCAGTAACATCACACTTTTCAAAACGTGTTTTTCAGCCCGAAATAAACGCGTTTTTTCAGACAACTGAATCTCCTTGTAACAGCAAGGCTCAGAAGAGCCCACACACTCAGCCCTTAACCCCAGTGTGCAGAAAGTGTCAAAACGTGTTTTTCAGCAGAAATAAACATGTTTCTGCAAGTTTGGTCAACCCCATGTAAGTTATGGGGTAGTAACATCACACTTTTCAAAACGTGTTTTTCAGCCCGAAATAAACGCGTTTTTTCAGACAACTGAATCTCCTTGTAACAGCAAGGCTCAGAAGTGCCCACACACTCAGCCCTTAACCCCAGTGTGCAGAAAGGGTCAAAACGTGTTTTTCAGCAGAAATAAACATGTTTCTGCAAGTTTGGTCAACCCCATGTAAGTTATGGGGTAGTTACATCACACTTTTCAAAACGTGTTTTTCAGCCCGAAATAAACGCGTTTTTTCAGACAACTGAATCTCCTTGTAACAGCAAGGCTCAGAAGTGCCCACACACTCAGCCCTTAACCCCAGTGTGCAGAAAGGGTCAAAATGTGTTTTTCAGCAGAAATAAACATGTTTCTGCAAGTTTGGTCAACCCCATGTAAGTTATGGGGTAGTAACATCACACTTTTCAAAACGTGTTTTTCAGCCCGAAATAAGCGCGTTTTTTCAGACAACTGAATCTCCTTGTAACAGCAAGGCTCAGAAGAGCCCACACACTCAGCCCTTAACCCCAGTGTGCAGAAAGTGTCAAAACGTGTTTTTCAGCAGAAATAAACATGTTTCTGCAAGTTTGGTCAACCCCATGTAAGTTATGGGGCAGTAACATCACACTTTTCAAAACGTGTTTTTCAGCCCGAAATAAACGCGTTTTTTCAGACAACTGAATCTCCTTGTAACAGCAAGGCTCAGAAGTGCCCACAAACTCAGCCCTTAACCCCAGTGTGCAGAAAGGGTCAAAATGTGTTTTTCAGCAGAAATAAACATGTTTCTGCAAGTTTGGTCAACCCCATGTACGTTATGGGGCATTAACATCACACTTTTCAAAACGTGTTTTTCAGCCCGAAATAAGCGCGTTTTTTCAGACAACTGAATCTCCTTGTAACAGCAAGGCTCAGAAGAGCCCACACACTCAGCCCTTAACCCCAGTGTACAGAAAGTGTCAAAACGTGTTTTTCAGCAGAAATAAACATGTTTCTGCAAGTTTGGTCAACCCCATGTAAGTTATGGGGCAGTAACATCACACTTTTCAAAACGTGTTTTTCAGCCCGAAATAAGCGCGTTTTTTCAGACAACTGAATCTCCTTGTAACAGCAAGGCTCAGAAGAGCCCACACACTCAGCCCTTAACCCCAGTGTACAGAAAGTGTCAAAACGTGTTTTTCAGCAGAAATAAACATGTTTCTGCAAGTTTGGTCAACCCCATGTAAGTTATGGGGCAGTAACATCACACTTTTCAAAACGTGTTTTTCAGCCCGAAATAAACGCGTTTTTTCAGACAACTGAATCTCCTTGTAACAGCAAGGCTCAGAAGTGCCCACAAACTCAGCCCTTAACCCCAGTGTGCAGAAAGGGTCAAAATGTGTTTTTCAGCAGAAATAAACATGTTTCTGCAAGTTTGGTCAACCCCATGTAAGTTATGGGGCAGTAACATCACACTTTTCAAAACGTGTTTTTCAGCCCGAAATAAACGCGTTTTTTCAGACAACTGAATCTCCTTGTAACAGCAAGGCTCAGAAGAGCCCACACACTCAGCCCTTAACCCCAGTGTGCAGAAAGTGTCAAAACGTGTTTTTCAGCAGAAATAAACATGTTTCTGCAAGTTTGGTCAACCCCATGTAAGTTATGGGGTAGTAACATCACACTTTTCAAAACGTGTTTTTCAGCCCGAAATAAACGCGTTTTTTCAGACAACTGAATCTCCTTGTAACAGCAAGGCTCAGAAGTGCCCACACACTCAGCCCTTAACCCCAGTGTGCAGAAAGGGTCAAAATGTGTTTTTCAGCAGAAATAAACATGTTTCTGCAAGTTTGGTCAACCCCATGTAAGTTATGGGGTAGTAACATCACACTTTTCAAAACGTGTTTTTCAGCCCGAAATAAGCGCGTTTTTTCAGACAACTGAATCTCCTTGTAACAGCAAGGCTCAGAAGAGCCCACACACTCAGCCCTTAACCCCAGTGTGCAGAAAGTGTCAAAACGTGTTTTTCAGCAGAAATAAACATGTTTCTGCAAGTTTGGTCAACCCCATGTAAGTTATGGGGTAGTAACATCACACTTTTCAAAACGTGTTTTTCAGCCCGAAATAAACGCGTTTTTTCAGACAACTGAATCTCCTTGTAACAGCAAGGCTCAGAAGAGCCCACACACTCAGCCCTTAACCCTAGTGTACAGAAAGTGTCAAAACGTGTTTTTCAGCAGAAATAAACATGTTTCTGCAAGTTTGGTCAACCCCATGTAAGTTATGGGGCAGTAACATTACAATTTTCAAAACGTGTTTTTCAGCCCGAAATAAACGCGTTTTTTCAGACAACTGAATCTCCTTGTAACAGCAAGGCTCAGAAGAGCCCACACACTCAGCCCTTAACCCCAGTGTACAGAAAGTGCCAAAACGTGTTTTTCAGCAGAAATAAACATGTTTCTGCAAGTTTGGTCAACCCCATGTAAGTTATGGGGTAGTAACATCACACTTTTCAAAACGTGTTTTTCAGCCCGAAATAAGCGCGTTTTTTCTGACAACTGAATCTCCTTGTAACAGCAAGGCTCAGAAGAGCCCACACACTCAGCCCTTAACCCCAGTGTGCAGAAAGTGTCAAAACGTGTTTTTCAGCAGAAATAAACATGTTTCTGCAAGTTTGGTCAACCCCATGTAAGTTATGGGGTAGTAACATCACACTTTTCAAAACGTGTTTTTCAGCCCGAAATAAACGCGTTTTTTCAGACAACTGAATCTCCTTGTAACAGCAAGGCTCAGAAGAGCCCACACACTCAGCCCTTAACCCCAGTGTACAGAAAGTGCCAAAACGTGTTTTTCAGCAGAAATAAACATGTTTCTGCAAGTTTGGTCAACCCCATGTAAGTTATGGGGCAGTAACATCACATTTTCAAAACGTGTTTTTCAGCCCGAAATAAACGCGTTTTTTCAGACAACTGAATCTCCTTGTAACAGCAAGGCTCAGAAGTGCCCACACACTCAGCCCTTAACCCCAGTGTGCAGAAAGGGTCAAAATGTGTTTTTCAGCAGAAATAAACATGTTTCTGCAAGTTTGGTCAACCCCATGTAAGTTATGGGGTAGTAACATCACACTTTTCAAAACGTGTTTTTCAGCCCGAAATAAGCGCGTTTTTTCAGACAACTGAATCTCCTTGTAACAGCAAGGCTCAGAAGAGCCCACACACTCAGCCCTTAACCCCAGTGTGCAGAAAGTGTCAAAACGTGTTTTTCAGCAGAAATAAACATGTTTCTGCAAGTTTGGTCAACCCCATGTAAGTTATGGGGTAGTAACATCACACTTTTCAAAACGTGTTTTTCAGCCCGAAATAAACGCGTTTTTTCAGACAACTGAATCTCCTTGTAACAGCAAGGCTCAGAAGAGCCCACACACTCAGCCCTTAACCCCAGTGTACAGAAAGTGTCAAAACGTGTTTTTCAGCAGAAATAAACATGTTTCTGCAAGTTTGGTCAACCCCATGTAAGTTATGGGGCAGTAACATTACAATTTTCAAAACGTGTTTTTCAGCCCGAAATAAACGCGTTTTTTCAGACAACTGAATCTCCTTGTAACAGCAAGGCTCAGAAGAGCCCACACACTCAGCCCTTAACCCCAGTGTACAGAAAGTGCCAAAACGTGTTTTTCAGCAGAAATAAACATGTTTCTGCAAGTTTGGTCAACCCCATGTAAGTTATGGGGCAGTAACATCACATTTTCAAAACGTGTTTTTCAGCCCGAAATAAACGCGTTTTTTCAGACAACTGAATCTCCTTGTAACAGCAAGGTTCAGAAGTGCCCACACACTCAGCCCTTAACCCCAGTGTGCAGAAAGGGTCAAAATGTGTTTTTCAGCAGAAATAAACATGTTTCTGCAAGTTTGGTCAACCCCATGTAAGTTATGGGGCATTAACATCACACTTTTCAAAACGTGTTTTTCAGCCCGAAATAAACGCGTTTTTTCAGACAACTGAATCTCCTTGTAACAGCAAGGCTCAGAAGAGCCCACACACTCAGCCCTTAACCCCAGTGTACAGAAAGTGTCAAAACGTGTTTTTCAGCAGAAATAAACATGTTTCTGCAAGTTTGGTCAACCCCATGTAAGTTATGGGGCAGTAACATTACACTTTTCAAAACGTGTTTTTCAGCCCGAAATAAACGCGTTTTTTCAGACAACTGAATCTCCTTGTAACAGCAAGGCTCAGAAGAGCCCACACACTCAGCCCTTAACCCCAGTGTGCAGAAAGTGTCAAAACGTGTTTTTCAGCAGAAATAAACATGTTTCTGCAAGTTTGGTCAACCCCATGTAAGTTATGGGGTAGTAACATCACACTTTTCAAAACGTGTTTTTCAGCCCGAAATAAACGCGTTTTTTCAGACAACTGAATCTCCTTGTAACAGCAAGGCTCAGAAGTGCCCACACACTCAGCCCTTAACCCCAGTGTGCAGAAAGGGTCAAAATGTGTTTTTCAGCAGAAATAAACATGTTTCTGCAAGTTTGGTCAACCCCATGTAAGTTATGGGGTAGTAACATCACACTTTTCAAAACGTGTTTTTCAGCCCGAAATAAGCGCGTTTTTTCAGACAACTGAATCTCCTTGTAACAGCAAGGCTCAGAAGAGCCCACACACTCAGCCCTTAACCCCAGTGTACAGAAAGTGTCAAAACGTGTTTTTCAGCAGAAATAAACATGTTTCTGCAAGTTTGGTCAACCCCATGTAAGTTATGGGGCAGTAACATTACACTTTTCAAAACGTGTTTTTCAGCCCGAAATAAACGCGTTTTTTCAGACAACTGAATCTCCTTGTAACAGCAAGGCTCAGAAGAGCCCACACACTCAGCCCTTAACCCCAGTGTGCAGAAAGTGTCAAAACGTGTTTTTCAGCAGAAATAAACATGTTTCTGCAAGTTTGGTCAACCCCATGTAAGTTATGGGGTAGTAACATCACACTTTTCAAAACGTGTTTTTCAGCCCGAAATAAACGCGTTTTTTCAGACAACTGAATCTCCTTGTAACAGCAAGGCTCAGAAGTGCCCACACACTCAGCCCTTAACCCCAGTGTGCAGAAAGGGTCAAAATGTGTTTTTCAGCAGAAATAAACATGTTTCTGCAAGTTTGGTCAACCCCATGTAAGTTATGGGGTAGTAACATCACACTTTTCAAAACGTGTTTTTCAGCCCGAAATAAGCGCGTTTTTTCAGACAACTGAATCTCCTTGTAACAGCAAGGCTCAGAAGAGCCCACACACTCAGCCCTTAACCCCAGTGTGCAGAAAGTGTCAAAACGTGTTTTTCAGCAGAAATAAACATGTTTCTGCAAGTTTGGTCAACCCCATGTAAGTTATGGGGTAGTAACATCACACTTTTCAAAACGTGTTTTTCAGCCCGAAATAAGCGCGTTTTTTCAGACAACTGAATCTCCTTGTAACAGCAAGGCTCAGAAGAGCCCACACACTCAGCCCTTAACCCCAGTGTGCAGAAAGTGTCAAAACGTGTTTTTCAGCAGAAATAAACATGTTTCTGCAAGTTTGGTCAACCCCATGTAAGTTATGGGGTAGTAACATCACACTTTTCAAAACGTGTTTTTCAGCCCGAAATAAACGCGTTTTTTCAGACAACTGAATCTCCTTGTAACAGCAAGGCTCAGAAGAGCCCACACACTCAGCCCTTAACCCCAGTGTACAGAAAGTGTCAAAACGTGTTTTTCAGCAGAAATAAACATGTTTCTGCAAGTTTGGTCAACCCCATGTAAGTTATGGGGCAGTAACATTACAATTTTCAAAACGTGTTTTTCAGCCCGAAATAAACGCGTTTTTTCAGACAACTGAATCTCCTTGTAACAGCAAGGCTCAGAAGAGCCCACACACTCAGCCCTTAACCCCAGTGTACAGAAAGTGCCAAAACGTGTTTTTCAGCAGAAATAAACATGTTTCTGCAAGTTTGGTCAACCCCATGTAAGTTATGGGGCAGTAACATCACATTTTCAAAACGTGTTTTTCAGCCCGAAATAAACGCGTTTTTTCAGACAACTGAATCTCCTTGTAACAGCAAGGCTCAGAAGTGCCCACACACTCAGCCCTTAACCCCAGTGTGCAGAAAGGGTCAAAATGTGTTTTTCAGCAGAAATAAACATGTTTCTGCAAGTTTGGTCAACCCCATGTAAGTTATGGGGCATTAACATCACACTTTTCAAAACGTGTTTTTCAGCCCGAAATAAACGCGTTTTTTCAGACAACTGAATCTCCTTGTAACAGCAAGGCTCAGAAGAGCCCACACACTCAGCCCTTAACCCCAGTGTGCAGAAAGGGTCAAAATGTGTTTTTCAGCAGAAATAAACATGTTTCTGCAAGTTTGGTCAACCCCATGTAAGTTATGGGGCATTAACATCACACTTTTCAAAACGTGTTTTTCAGCCCGAAATAAGCGCGTTTTTTCAGACAACTGAATCTCCTTGTAACAGCAAGGCTCAGAAGAGCCCACACACTCAGCCCTTAACCCCAGTGTACAGAAAGTGTCAAAACGTGTTTTTCAGCAGAAATAAACATGTTTCTGCAAGTTTGGTCAACCCCATGTAAGTTATGGGGCAGTAACATCACACTTTTCAAAACGTGTTTTTCAGCCCGAAATAAACGCGTTTTTTCAGACAACTGAATCTCCTTGTAACAGCAAGGCTCAGAAGAGCCCACACACTCAGCCCTTAACCCCAGTGTACAGAAAGTGTCAAAACGTGTTTTTCAGCAGAAATAAACATGTTTCTGCAAGTTTGGTCAACCCCATGTAAGTTATGGGGCAGTAACATCACACTTTTCAAAACGTGTTTTTCAGCCCGAAATAAACGCGTTTATTCAGACAACTGAATCTCCTTGTAACAGCAAGGCTCAGAAGTGCCCACACACTCAGCCCTTAACCCCAGTGTGCAGAAAGTGTCAAAACGTGTTTTTCAGCAGAAATAAACATGTTTCTGCAAGTTTGGTCAACCCCATGTTAGTTATGGGGCAGTAACATCACTCTTTTCAAAACGTGTTTTTCAGCCCGAAATAAGCGCGTTTTTTCAGACAACTGAATCTCCTTGTAACAGCAAGGCTCAGAAGAGCCCACACACTCAGCCCTTAACCCCAGTGTACAGAAAGTGTCAAAACGTGTTTTTCAGCAGAAATAAACATGTTTCTGCAAGTTTGGTCAACCCCATGTAAGTTATGGGGCAGTAACATTACACTTTTCAAAACGTGTTTTTCAGCCCGAAATAAACGCGTTTTTTCAGACAACTGAATCTCCTTGTAACAGCAAGGCTCAGAAGAGCCCACACACTCAGCCCTTAACCCCAGTGTGCAGAAAGTGTCAAAACGTGTTTTTCAGCAGAAATAAACATGTTTCTGCAAGTTTGGTCAACCCCATGTAAGTTATGGGGTAGTAACATCACACTTTTCAAAACGTGTTTTTCAGCCCGAAATAAACGCGTTTTTTCAGACAACTGAATCTCCTTGTAACAGCAAGGCTCAGAAGTGCCCACACACTCAGCCCTTAACCCCAGTGTGCAGAAAGGGTCAAAATGTGTTTTTCAGCAGAAATAAACATGTTTCTGCAAGTTTGGTCAACCCCATGTAAGTTATGGGGTAGTAACATCACACTTTTCAAAACGTGTTTTTCAGCCCGAAATAAGCGCGTTTTTTCAGACAACTGAATCTCCTTGTAACAGCAAGGCTCAGAAGAGCCCACACACTCAGCCCTTAACCCCAGTGTGCAGAAAGTGTCAAAACGTGTTTTTCAGCAGAAATAAACATGTTTCTGCAAGTTTGGTCAACCCCATGTAAGTTATGGGGCAGTAACATCACACTTTTCAAAACGTGTTTTTCAGCCCGAAATAAACGCGTTTTTTCAGACAACTGAATCTCCTTGTAACAGCAAGGCTCAGAAGTGCCCACAAACTCAGCCCTTAACCCCAGTGTGCAGAAAGTGTCAAAACGTGTTTTTCAGCAGAAATAAACATGTTTCTGCAAGTTTGGTCAACCCCATGTAAGTTATGGGGTAGTAACATCACACTTTTCAAAACGTGTTTTTCAGCCCGAAATAAACGCGTTTTTTCAGACAACTGAATCTCCTTGTAACAGCAAGGCTCAGAAGTGCCCACACACTCAGCCCTTAACCCCAGTGTGCAGAAAGGGTCAAAATGTGTTTTTCAGCAGAAATAAACATGTTTCTGCAAGTTTGGTCAACCCCATGTAAGTTATGGGGTAGTAACATCACACTTTTCAAAACGTGTTTTTCAGCCCGAAATAAGCGCGTTTTTTCAGACAACTGAATCTCCTTGTAACAGCAAGGCTCAGAAGAGCCCACACACTCAGCCCTTAACCCCAGTGTGCAGAAAGTGTCAAAACGTGTTTTTCAGCAGAAATAAACATGTTTCTGCAAGTTTGGTCAACCCCATGTAAGTTATGGGGCAGTAACATTACAATTTTCAAAACGTGTTTTTCAGCCCGAAATAAGCGCGTTTTTTCAGACAACTGAATCTCCTTGTAACAGCAAGGCTCAGAAGAGCCCACACACTCAGCCCTTAACCCCAGTGTACAGAAAGTGCCAAAACGTGTTTTTCAGCAGAAATAAACATGTTTCTGCAAGTTTGGTCAACCCCATGTAAGTTATGGGGCAGTAACATCACATTTTCAAAACGTGTTTTTCAGCCCGAAATAAACGCGTTTTTTCAGACAACTGAATCTCCTTGTAACAGCAAGGCTCAGAAGTGCCCACACACTCAGCCCTTAACCCCAGTGTGCAGAAAGGGTCAAAATGTGTTTTTCAGCAGAAATAAACATGTTTCTGCAAGTTTGGTCAACCCCATGTAAGTTATGGGGTAGTAACATCACACTTTTCAAAACGTGTTTTTCAGCCCGAAATAAGCGCGTTTTTTCAGACAACTGAATCTCCTTGTAACAGCAAGGCTCAGAAGAGCCCACACACTCAGCCCTTAACCCCAGTGTGCAGAAAGTGTCAAAACGTGTTTTTCAGCAGAAATAAACATGTTTCTGCAAGTTTGGTCAACCCCATGTAAGTTATGGGGTAGTAACATCACACTTTTCAAAACGTGTTTTTCAGCCCGAAATAAACGCGTTTTTTCAGACAACTGAATCTCCTTGTAACAGCAAGGCTCAGAAGAGCCCACACACTCAGCCCTTAACCCCAGTGTACAGAAAGTGTCAAAACGTGTTTTTCAGCAGAAATAAACATGTTTCTGCAAGTTTGGTCAACCCCATGTAAGTTATGGGGCAGTAACATCACATTTTCAAAACGTGTTTTTCAGCCCGAAATAAACGCGTTTTTTCAGACAACTGAATCTCCTTGTAACAGCAAGGCTCAGAAGTGCCCACACACTCAGCCCTTAACCCCAGTGTGCAGAAAGGGTCAAAATGTGTTTTTCAGCAGAAATAAACATGTTTCTGCAAGTTTGGTCAACCCCATGTAAGTTATGGGGTAGTAACATCACACTTTTCAAAACGTGTTTTTCAGCCCGAAATAAGCGCGTTTTTTCAGACAACTGAATCTCCTTGTAACAGCAAGGCTCAGAAGAGCCCACACACTCAGCCCTTAACCCCAGTGTGCAGAAAGTGTCAAAACGTGTTTTTCAGCAGAAATAAACATGTTTCTGCAAGTTTGGTCAACCCCATGTAAGTTATGGGGTAGTAACATCACACTTTTCAAAACGTGTTTTTCAGCCCGAAATAAGCGCGTTTTTTCAGACAACTGAATCTCCTTGTAACAGCAAGGCTCAGAAGAGCCCACACACTCAGCCCTTAACCCCAGTGTGCAGAAAGTGTCAAAACGTGTTTTTCAGCAGAAATAAACATGTTTCTGCAAGTTTGGTCAACCCCATGTAAGTTATGGGGTAGTAACATCACACTTTTCAAAACGTGTTTTTCAGCCCGAAATAAACGCGTTTTTTCAGACAACTGAATCTCCTTGTAACAGCAAGGCTCAGAAGAGCCCACACACTCAGCCCTTAACCCCAGTGTACAGAAAGTGTCAAAACGTGTTTTTCAGCAGAAATAAACATGTTTCTGCAAGTTTGGTCAACCCCATGTAAGTTATGGGGCAGTAACATTACAATTTTCAAAACGTGTTTTTCAGCCCGAAATAAACGCGTTTTTTCAGACAACTGAATCTCCTTGTAACAGCAAGGCTCAGAAGTGCCCACACACTCAGCCCTTAACCCCAGTGTGCAGAAAGGGTCAAAATGTGTTTTTCAGCAGAAATAAACATGTTTCTGCAAGTTTGGTCAACCCCATGTAAGTTATGGGGTAGTAACATCACACTTTTCAAAACGTGTTTTTCAGCCCGAAATAAGCGCGTTTTTTCAGACAACTGAATCTCCTTGTAACAGCAAGGCTCAGAAGAGCCCACACACTCAGCCCTTAACCCCAGTGTGCAGAAAGTGTCAAAACGTGTTTTTCAGCAGAAATAAACATGTTTCTGCAAGTTTGGTCAACCCCATGTAAGTTATGGGGTAGTAACATCACACTTTTCAAAACGTGTTTTTCAGCCCGAAATAAACGCGTTTTTTCAGACAACTGAATCTCCTTGTAACAGCAAGGCTTAGAAGAGCCCACACACTCAGCCCTTAACCCCAGTGTACAGATAGTGTCAAAACGTGTTTTTCAGCAGAAATAAACATGTTTCTGCAAGTTTGGTCAACCCCATGTAAGTTATGGGGCAGTAACATTACACTTTTCAAAACGTGTTTTTCAGCCCGAAATAAACGCGTTTTTTCAGACAACTGAATCTCCTTGTAACAGCAAGGCTCAGAAGAGCCCACACACTCAGCCCTTAACCCCAGTGTACAGAAAGTGCCAAAACGTGTTTTTCAGCAGAAATAAACATGTTTCTGCAAGTTTGGTCAACCCCATGTAAGTTATGGGGTAGTAACATCACACTTTTCAAAACATGTTTTTCAGCCCGAAATAAGCGCGTTTTTTCAGACAACTGAATCTCCTTGTAACAGCAAGGCTCAGAAGAGCCCACACACTCAGCCCTTAACCCCAGTGTGCAGAAAGTGTCAAAACGTGTTTTTCAGCAGAAATAAACATGTTTCTGCAAGTTTGGTCAACCCCATGTAAGTTATGGGGCAGTAACATCACATTTTCAAAACGTGTTTTTCAGCCCGAAATAAACGCGTTTTTTCAGACAACTGAATCTCCTTGTAACAGCAAGGCTCAGAAGTGCCCACACACTCAGCCCTTAACCCCAGTGTGCAGAAAGGGTCAAAATGTGTTTTTCAGCAGAAATAAACATGTTTCTGCAAGTTTGGTCAACCCCATGTAAGTTATGGGGCATTAACATCACACTTTTCAAAACGTGTTTTTCAGCCCGAAATAAGCGCGTTTTTTCAGACAACTGAATCTCCTTGTAACAGCAAGGCTCAGAAGAGCCCACACACTCAGCCCTTAACCCCAGTGTACAGAAAGTGTCAAAACGTGTTTTTCAGCAGAAATAAACATGTTTCTGCAAGTTTGGTCAACCCCATGTTAGTTATGGGGCAGTAACATCACTCTTTTCAAAACGTGTTTTTCAGCCCGAAATAAGCGCGTTTTTTCAGACAACTGAATCTCCTTGTAACAGCAAGGCTCAGAAGAGCCCACACACTCAGCCCTTAACCCCAGTGTACAGAAAGTGTCAAAACGTGTTTTTCAGCAGAAATAAACATGTTTCTGCAAGTTTGGTCAACCCCATGTAAGTTATGGGGCAGTAACATTACACTTTTCAAAACGTGTTTTTCAGCCCGAAATAAACGCGTTTTTTCAGACAACTGAATCTCCTTGTAACAGCAAGGCTCAGAAGAGCCCACACACTCAGCCCTTAACCCCAGTGTGCAGAAAGTGTCAAAACGTGTTTTTCAGCAGAAATAAACATGTTTCTGCAAGTTTGGTCAACCCCATGTAAGTTATGGGGCAGTAACATTACACTTTTCAAAACGTGTTTTTCAGCCCGAAATAAACGCGTTTTTTCAGACAACTGAATCTCCTTGTAACAGCAAGGCTCAGAAGAGCCCACACACTCAGCCCTTAACCCCAGTGTGCAGAAAGTGTCAAAACGTGTTTTTCAGCAGAAATAAACATGTTTCTGCAAGTTTGGTCAACCCCATGTAAGTTATGGGGTAGTAACATCACACTTTTCAAAACGTGTTTTTCAGCCCGAAATAAACGCGTTTTTTCAGACAACTGAATCTCCTTGTAACAGCAAGGCTCAGAAGTGCCCACACACTCAGCCCTTAACCCCAGTGTGCAGAAAGGGTCAAAATGTGTTTTTCAGCAGAAATAAACATGTTTCTGCAAGTTTGGTCAACCCCATGTAAGTTATGGGGTAGTAACATCACACTTTTCAAAACGTGTTTTTCAGCCCGAAATAAGCGCGTTTTTTCAGACAACTGAATCTCCTTGTAACAGCAAGGCTCAGAAGAGCCCACACACTCAGCCCTTAACCCCAGTGTACAGAAAGTGTCAAAACGTGTTTTTCAGCAGAAATAAACATGTTTCTGCAAGTTTGGTCAACCCCATGTAAGTTATGGGGCAGTAACATTACACTTTTCAAAACGTGTTTTTCAGCCCGAAATAAACGCGTTTTTTCAGACAACTGAATCTCCTTGTAACAGCAAGGCTCAGAAGAGCCCACACACTCAGCCCTTAACCCCAGTGTACAGAAAGTGCCAAAACGTGTTTTTCAGCAGAAATAAACATGTTTCTGCAAGTTTGGTCAACCCCATGTAAGTTATGGGGCAGTAACATCACATTTTCAAAACGTGTTTTTCAGCCCGAAATAAACGCGTTTTTTCAGACAACTGAATCTCCTTGTAACAGCAAGGCTCAGAAGTGCCCACACACTCAGCCCTTAACCCCAGTGTGCAGAAAGGGTCAAAATGTGTTTTTCAGCAGAAATAAACATGTTTCTGCAAGTTTGGTCAGCCCCATGTAAGTTATGGGGCATTAACATCACACTTTTCAAAACGTGTTTTTCAGCCCGAAATAAGCGCGTTTTTTCAGACAACTGAATCTCCTTGTAACAGCAAGGCTCAGAAGAGCCCACACACTCAGCCCTTAACCCCAGTGTACAGAAAGTGTCAAAACGTGTTTTTCAGCAGAAATAAACATGTTTCTGCAAGTTTGGTCAACCCCATGTTAGTTATGGGGCAGTAACATCACTCTTTTCAAAACGTGTTTTTCAGCCCGAAATAAGCGCGTTTTTTCAGACAACTGAATCTCCTTGTAACAGCAAGGCTCAGAAGAGCCCACACACTCAGCCCTTAACCCCAGTGTACAGAAAGTGTCAAAACGTGTTTTTCAGCAGAAATAAACATGTTTCTGCAAGTTTGGTCAACCCCATGTAAGTTATGGGGCAGTAACATTACACTTTTCAAAACGTGTTTTTCAGCCCGAAATAAACGCGTTTTTTCAGACAACTGAATCTCCTTGTAACAGCAAGGCTCAGAAGAGCCCACACACTCAGCCCTTAACCCCAGTGTGCAGAAAGTGTCAAAACGTGTTTTTCAGCAGAAATAAACATGTTTCTGCAAGTTTGGTCAACCCCATGTAAGTTATGGAGTAGTAACATCACACTTTTCAAAACGTGTTTTTCAGCCCGAAATAAACGCGTTTTTTCAGACAACTGAATCTCCTTGTAACAGCAAGGCTCAGAAGTGCCCACACACTCAGCCCTTAACCCCAGTGTGCAGAAAGGGTCAAAATGTGTTTTTCAGAAGAAATAAACATGTTTCTGCAAGTTTGGTCAACCCCATGTAAGTTATGGGGTAGTAACATCACACTTTTCAAAACGTGTTTTTCAGCCCGAAATAAGCGCGTTTTTTCAGACAACTGAATCTCCTTGTAACAGCAAGGCTCAGAAGAGCCCACACACTCAGCCCTTAACCCCAGTGTGCAGAAAGTGTCAAAACATGTTTTTCAGCAGAAATAAACATGTTTCTGCAAGTTTGGTCAACCCCATGTAAGTTATGGGGTAGTAACATCACATTTTCAAAACGTGTTTTTCAGCCCGAAATAAACGCGTTTTTTCAGACAACTGAATCTCCTTGTAACAGCAAGGCTCAGAAGTGCCCACACACTCAGCCCTTAACCCCAGTGTGCAGAAAGGGTCAAAATGTGTTTTTCAGCAGAAATAAACATGTTTCTGCAAGTTTGGTCAACCCCATGTAAGTTATGGGGCATTAACATCACACTTTTCAAAACGTGTTTTTCAGCCCGAAATAAGCGCGTTTTTTCAGACAACTGAATCTCCTTGTAACAGCAAGGCTCAGAAGAGCCCACACACTCAGCCCTTAACCCCAGTGTACAGAAAGTGCCAAAACGTGTTTTTCAGCAGAAATAAACATGTTTCTGCAAGTTTGGTCAACCCCATGTAAGTTATGGGGCAGTAACATCACATTTTCAAAACGTGTTTTTCAGCCCGAAATAAACGCGTTTTTTCAGACAACTGAATCTCCTTGTAACAGCAAGGCTCAGAAGTGCCCACACACTCAGCCCTTAACCCCAGTGTGCAGAAAGGGTCAAAATGTGTTTTTCAGCAGAAATAAACATGTTTCTGCAAGTTTGGTCAACCCCATGTAAGTTATGGGGCAGTAACATTACACTTTTCAAAACGTGTTTTTCAGCCCGAAATAAACGCGTTTTTTCAGACAACTGAATCTCCTTGTAACAGCAAGGCTCAGAAGAGCCCACACACTCAGCCCTTAACCCCAGTGTGCAGAAAGTGTCAAAAAGTGTTTTTCAGCAGAAATAAACATGTTTCTGCATGTTTGGTCAACCCCATGTAAGTTATGGGGTAGTAACATCACACTTTTCAAAACGTGTTTTTCAGCCCGAAATAAACGCGTTTTTTCAGACAACTGAATCTCCTTGTAACAGCAAGGCTCAGAAGAGCCCACACACTCAGCCCTTAACCCCAGTGTGCAGAAAGTGTCAAAACGTGTTTTTCAGCAGAAATAAACATGTTTCTGCAAGTTTGGTCAACCCCATGTAAGTTATGGGGTAGTAACATCACACTTTTCAAAACGTGTTTTTCAGCCCGAAATAAACGCGTTTTTTCAGACAACTGAATCTCCTTGTAACAGCAAGGCTCAGAAGTGCCCACACACTCAGCCCTTAACCCCAGTGTGCAGAAAGGGTCAAAATGTGTTTTTCAGCAGAAATAAACATGTTTCTGCAAGTTTGGTCAACCCCATGTAAGTTATGGGGTAGTAACATCACACTTTTCAAAACGTGTTTTTCAGCCCGAAATAAGCGCGTTTTTTCAGACAACTGAATCTCCTTGTAACAGCAAGGCTCAGAAGAGCCCACACACTCAGCCCTTAACCCCAGTGTGCAGAAAGTGTCAAAACATGTTTTTCAGCAGAAATAAACATGTTTCTGCAAGTTTGGTCAACCCCATGTAAGTTATGGGGTAGTAACATCACACTTTTCAAAACGTGTTTTTCAGCCCGAAATAAACGCGTTTTTTCAGACAACTGAATCTCCTTGTAACAGCAAGGCTCAGAAGAGCCCACACACTCAGCCCTTAACCCCAGTGTACAGAAAGTGTCAAAACGTGTTTTTCAGCAGAAATAAACATGTTTCTGCAAGTTTGGTCAACCCCATGTAAGTTATGGGGCAGTAACATTACACTTTTCAAAACGTGTTTTTCAGCCCGAAATAAACGCGTTTTTTCAGACAACTGAATCTCCTTGTAACAGCAAGGCTCAGAAGAGCCCACACACTCAGCCCTTAACCCCAGTGTACAGAAAGTGCCAAAACGTGTTTTTCAGCAGAAATAAACATGTTTCTGCAAGTTTGGTCAACCCCATGTAAGTTATGGGGCAGTAACATCACATTTTCAAAACGTGTTTTTCAGCCCGAAATAAACGCGTTTTTTCAGACAACTGAATCTCCTTGTAACAGCAAGGCTCAGAAGTGCCCACACACTCAGCCCTTAACCCCAGTGTGCAGAAAGGGTCAAAATGTGTTTTTCAGCAGAAATAAACATGTTTCTGCAAGTTTGGTCAACCCCATGTAAGTTATGGGGCATTAACATCACACTTTTCAAAACGTGTTTTTCAGCCCGAAATAAGCGCGTTTTTTCAGACAACTGAATCTCCTTGTAACAGCAAGGCTCAGAAGAGCCCACACACTCAGCCCTTAACCCCAGTGTACAGAAAGTGTCAAAACGTGTTTTTCAGCAGAAATAAACATGTTTCTGCAAGTTTGGTCAACCCCATGTAAGTTATGGGGCAGTAACATCACACTTTTCAAAACGTGTTTTTCAGCCCGAAATAAACGCGTTTTTTCAGACAACTGAATCTCCTTGTAACAGCAAGGCTCAGAAGAGCCCACACACTCAGCCCTTAACCCCAGTGTACAGAAAGTGTCAAAACGTGTTTTTCAGCAGAAATAAACATGTTTCTGCAAGTTTGGTCAACCCCATGTAAGTTATGGGGCAGTAACATCACACTTTTCAAAACGTGTTTTTCAGCCCGAAATAAACGCGTTTATTCAGACAACTGAATCTCCTTGTAACAGCAAGGCTCAGAAGTGCCCACACACTCAGCCCTTAACCCCAGTGTGCAGAAAGTGTCAAAACGTGTTTTTCAGCAGAAATAAACATGTTTCTGCAAGTTTGGTCAACCCCATGTTAGTTATGGGGCAGTAACATCACTCTTTTCAAAACGTGTTTTTCAGCCCGAAATAAGCGCGTTTTTTCAGACAACTGAATCTCCTTGTAACAGCAAGGCTCAGAAGAGCCCACACACTCAGCCCTTAACCCCAGTGTACAGAAAGTGTCAAAACGTGTTTTTCAGCAGAAATAAACATGTTTCTGCAAGTTTGGTCAACCCCATGTAAGTTATGGGGCAGTAACATTACACTTTTCAAAACGTGTTTTTCAGCCCGAAATAAACGCGTTTTTTCAGACAACTGAATCTCCTTGTAACAGCAAGGCTCAGAAGAGCCCACACACTCAGCCCTTAACCCCAGTGTGCAGAAAGTGTCAAAACGTGTTTTTCAGCAGAAATAAACATGTTTCTGCAAGTTTGGTCAACCCCATGTAAGTTATGGGGTAGTAACATCACACTTTTCAAAACGTGTTTTTCAGCCCGAAATAAACGCGTTTTTTCAGACAACTGAATCTCCTTGTAACAGCAAGGCTCAGAAGTGCCCACACACTCAGCCCTTAACCCCAGTGTGCAGAAAGGGTCAAAATGTGTTTTTCAGCAGAAATAAACATGTTTCTGCAAGTTTGGTCAACCCCATGTAAGTTATGGGGTAGTAACATCACACTTTTCAAAACGTGTTTTTCAGCCCGAAATAAGCGCGTTTTTTCAGACAACTGAATCTCCTTGTAACAGCAAGGCTCAGAAGAGCCCACACACTCAGCCCTTAACCCCAGTGTGCAGAAAGTGTCAAAACGTGTTTTTCAGCAGAAATAAACATGTTTCTGCAAGTTTGGTCAACCCCATGTAAGTTATGGGGCAGTAACATCACACTTTTCAAAACGTGTTTTTCAGCCCGAAATAAACGCGTTTTTTCAGACAACTGAATCTCCTTGTAACAGCAAGGCTCAGAAGTGCCCACAAACTCAGCCCTTAACCCCAGTGTGCAGAAAGTGTCAAAACGTGTTTTTCAGCAGAAATAAACATGTTTCTGCAAGTTTGGTCAACCCCATGTAAGTTATGGGGTAGTAACATCACACTTTTCAAAACGTGTTTTTCAGCCCGAAATAAACGCGTTTTTTCAGACAACTGAATCTCCTTGTAACAGCAAGGCTCAGAAGTGCCCACACACTCAGCCCTTAACCCCAGTGTGCAGAAAGGGTCAAAATGTGTTTTTCAGCAGAAATAAACATGTTTCTGCAAGTTTGGTCAACCCCATGTAAGTTATGGGGTAGTAACATCACACTTTTCAAAACGTGTTTTTCAGCCCGAAATAAGCGCGTTTTTTCAGACAACTGAATCTCCTTGTAACAGCAAGGCTCAGAAGAGCCCACACACTCAGCCCTTAACCCCAGTGTGCAGAAAGTGTCAAAACGTGTTTTTCAGCAGAAATAAACATGTTTCTGCAAGTTTGGTCAACCCCATGTAAGTTATGGGGCAGTAACATTACAATTTTCAAAACGTGTTTTTCAGCCCGAAATAAGCGCGTTTTTTCAGACAACTGAATCTCCTTGTAACAGCAAGGCTCAGAAGAGCCCACACACTCAGCCCTTAACCCCAGTGTACAGAAAGTGCCAAAACGTGTTTTTCAGCAGAAATAAACATGTTTCTGCAAGTTTGGTCAACCCCATGTAAGTTATGGGGCAGTAACATCACATTTTCAAAACGTGTTTTTCAGCCCGAAATAAACGCGTTTTTTCAGACAACTGAATCTCCTTGTAACAGCAAGGCTCAGAAGTGCCCACACACTCAGCCCTTAACCCCAGTGTGCAGAAAGTGTCAAAAAGTGTTTTTCAGCAGAAATAAACATGTTTCTGCATGTTTGGTCAACCCCATGTAAGTTATGGGGTAGTAACATCACACTTTTCAAAACGTGTTTTTCAGCCCGAAATAAACGCGTTTTTTCAGACAACTGAATCTCCTTGTAACAGCAAGGCTCAGAAGAGCCCACACACTCAGCCCTTAACCCCAGTGTGCAGAAAGTGTCAAAACGTGTTTTTCAGCAGAAATAAACATGTTTCTGCAAGTTTGGTCAACCCCATGTAAGTTATGGGGTAGTAACATCACACTTTTCAAAACGTGTTTTTCAGCCCGAAATAAACGCGTTTTTTCAGACAACTGAATCTCCTTGTAACAGCAAGGCTCAGAAGAGCCCACACACTCAGCCCTTAACCCCAGTGTACAGAAAGTGTCAAAACGTGTTTTTCAGCAGAAATAAACATGTTTCTGCAAGTTTGGTCAACCCCATGTAAGTTATGGGGCAGTAACATTACACTTTTCAAAACGTGTTTTTCAGCCCGAAATAAACGCGTTTTTTCAGACAACTGAATCTCCTTGTAACAGCAAGGCTCAGAAGAGCCCACACACTCAGCCCTTAACCCCAGTGTACAGAAAGTGCCAAAACGTGTTTTTCAGCAGAAATAAACATGTTTCTGCAAGTTTGGTCAACCCCATGTAAGTTATGGGGCAGTAACATCACATTTTCAAAACGTGTTTTTCAGCCCGAAATAAACGCGTTTTTTCAGACAACTGAATCTCCTTGTAACAGCAAGGCTCAGAAGTGCCCACACACTCAGCCCTTAACCCCAGTGTGCAGAAAGGGTCAAAATGTGTTTTTCAGCAGAAATAAACATGTTTCTGCAAGTTTGGTCAACCCCATGTAAGTTATGGGGCATTAACATCACACTTTTCAAAACGTGTTTTTCAGCCCGAAATAAGCGCGTTTTTTCAGACAACTGAATCTCCTTGTAACAGCAAGGCTCAGAAGAGCCCACACACTCAGCCCTTAACCCCAGTGTACAGAAAGTGTCAAAACGTGTTTTTCAGCAGAAATAAACATGTTTCTGCAAGTTTGGTCAACCCCATGTAAGTTATGGGGCAGTAACATCACACTTTTCAAAACGTGTTTTTCAGCCCGAAATAAACGCGTTTTTTCAGACAACTGAATCTCCTTGTAACAGCAAGGCTCAGAAGAGCCCACACACTCAGCCCTTAACCCCAGTGTACAGAAAGTGTCAAAACGTGTTTTTCAGCAGAAATAAACATGTTTCTGCAAGTTTGGTCAACCCCATGTAAGTTATGGGGCAGTAACATCACACTTTTCAAAACGTGTTTTTCAGCCCGAAATAAACGCGTTTATTCAGACAACTGAATCTCCTTGTAACAGCAAGGCTCAGAAGTGCCCACACACTCAGCCCTTAACCCCAGTGTGCAGAAAGTGTCAAAACGTGTTTTTCAGCAGAAATAAACATGTTTCTGCAAGTTTGGTCAACCCCATGTTAGTTATGGGGCAGTAACATCACTCTTTTCAAAACGTGTTTTTCAGCCCGAAATAAGCGCGTTTTTTCAGACAACTGAATCTCCTTGTAACAGCAAGGCTCAGAAGAGCCCACACACTCAGCCCTTAACCCCAGTGTACAGAAAGTGTCAAAACGTGTTTTTCAGCAGAAATAAACATGTTTCTGCAAGTTTGGTCAACCCCATGTAAGTTATGGGGCAGTAACATTACACTTTTCAAAACGTGTTTTTCAGCCCGAAATAAACGCGTTTTTTCAGACAACTGAATCTCCTTGTAACAGCAAGGCTCAGAAGAGCCCACACACTCAGCCCTTAACCCCAGTGTGCAGAAAGTGTCAAAACGTGTTTTTCAGCAGAAATAAACATGTTTCTGCAAGTTTGGTCAACCCCATGTAAGTTATGGGGTAGTAACATCACACTTTTCAAAACGTGTTTTTCAGCCCGAAATAAACGCGTTTTTTCAGACAACTGAATCTCCTTGTAACAGCAAGGCTCAGAAGTGCCCACACACTCAGCCCTTAACCCCAGTGTGCAGAAAGGGTCAAAATGTGTTTTTCAGCAGAAATAAACATGTTTCTGCAAGTTTGGTCAACCCCATGTAAGTTATGGGGTAGTAACATCACACTTTTCAAAACGTGTTTTTCAGCCCGAAATAAGCGCGTTTTTTCAGACAACTGAATCTCCTTGTAACAGCAAGGCTCAGAAGAGCCCACACACTCAGCCCTTAACCCCAGTGTGCAGAAAGTGTCAAAACGTGTTTTTCAGCAGAAATAAACATGTTTCTGCAAGTTTGGTCAACCCCATGTAAGTTATGGGGCAGTAACATCACACTTTTCAAAACGTGTTTTTCAGCCCGAAATAAACGCGTTTTTTCAGACAACTGAATCTCCTTGTAACAGCAAGGCTCAGAAGTGCCCACAAACTCAGCCCTTAACCCCAGTGTGCAGAAAGTGTCAAAACGTGTTTTTCAGCAGAAATAAACATGTTTCTGCAAGTTTGGTCAACCCCATGTAAGTTATGGGGTAGTAACATCACACTTTTCAAAACGTGTTTTTCAGCCCGAAATAAACGCGTTTTTTCAGACAACTGAATCTCCTTGTAACAGCAAGGCTCAGAAGTGCCCACACACTCAGCCCTTAACCCCAGTGTGCAGAAAGGGTCAAAATGTGTTTTTCAGCAGAAATAAACATGTTTCTGCAAGTTTGGTCAACCCCATGTAAGTTATGGGGTAGTAACATCACACTTTTCAAAACGTGTTTTTCAGCCCGAAATAAGCGCGTTTTTTCAGACAACTGAATCTCCTTGTAACAGCAAGGCTCAGAAGAGCCCACACACTCAGCCCTTAACCCCAGTGTACAGAAAGTGTCAAAACGTGTTTTTCAGCAGAAATAAACATGTTTCTGCAAGTTTGGTCAACCCCATGTTAGTTATGGGGCAGTAACATCACTCTTTTCAAAACGTGTTTTTCAGCCCGAAATAAGCGCGTTTTTTCAGACAACT
The DNA here is from genome assembly GCF_040954835.1 of Lepisosteus oculatus. Classification (NCBI taxonomy): domain Eukaryota; kingdom Metazoa; phylum Chordata; class Actinopteri; order Semionotiformes; family Lepisosteidae; genus Lepisosteus; species Lepisosteus oculatus. The sequence goes on along the minus strand of NW_027167764.1, from coordinate 83,972 downwards.
GAATCTCCTTGTAACAGCAAGGCTCAGAAGAGCCCACACACTCAGCCCTTAACCCCAGTGTACAGAAAGTGTCAAAACGTGTTTTTCAGCAGAAATAAACATGTTTCTGCAAGTTTGGTCAACCCCATGTAAGTTATGGGGCAGTAACATTACACTTTTCAAAACGTGTTTTTCAGCCCGAAATAAACGCGTTTTTTCAGACAACTGAATCTCCTTGTAACAGCAAGGCTCAGAAGAGCCCACACACTCAGCCCTTAACCCCAGTGTGCAGAAAGTGTCAAAACGTGTTTTTCAGCAGAAATAAACATGTTTCTGCAAGTTTGGTCAACCCCATGTAAGTTATGGGGCAGTAACATTACACTTTTCAAAACGTGTTTTTCAGCCCGAAATAAACGCGTTTTTTCAGACAACTGAATCTCCTTGTAACAGCAAGGCTCAGAAGAGCCCACACACTCAGCCCTTAACCCCAGTGTGCAGAAAGTGTCAAAACGTGTTTTTCAGCAGAAATAAACATGTTTCTGCAAGTTTGGTCAACCCCATGTAAGTTATGGGGTAGTAACATCACACTTTTCAAAACGTGTTTTTCAGCCCGAAATAAACGCGTTTTTTCAGACAACTGAATCTCCTTGTAACAGCAAGGCTCAGAAGTGCCCACACACTCAGCCCTTAACCCCAGTGTGCAGAAAGGGTCAAAATGTGTTTTTCAGCAGAAATAAACATGTTTCTGCAAGTTTGGTCAACCCCATGTAAGTTATGGGGTAGTAACATCACACTTTTCAAAACGTGTTTTTCAGCCCGAAATAAGCGCGTTTTTTCAGACAACTGAATCTCCTTGTAACAGCAAGGCTCAGAAGAGCCCACACACTCAGCCCTTAACCCCAGTGTACAGAAAGTGTCAAAACGTGTTTTTCAGCAGAAATAAACATGTTTCTGCAAGTTTGGTCAACCCCATGTAAGTTATGGGGCAGTAACATTACACTTTTCAAAACGTGTTTTTCAGCCCGAAATAAACGCGTTTTTTCAGACAACTGAATCTCCTTGTAACAGCAAGGCTCAGAAGAGCCCACACACTCAGCCCTTAACCCCAGTGTACAGAAAGTGCCAAAACGTGTTTTTCAGCAGAAATAAACATGTTTCTGCAAGTTTGGTCAACCCCATGTAAGTTATGGGGCAGTAACATCACATTTTCAAAACGTGTTTTTCAGCCCGAAATAAACGCGTTTTTTCAGACAACTGAATCTCCTTGTAACAGCAAGGCTCAGAAGTGCCCACACACTCAGCCCTTAACCCCAGTGTGCAGAAAGGGTCAAAATGTGTTTTTCAGCAGAAATAAACATGTTTCTGCAAGTTTGGTCAGCCCCATGTAAGTTATGGGGCATTAACATCACACTTTTCAAAACGTGTTTTTCAGCCCGAAATAAGCGCGTTTTTTCAGACAACTGAATCTCCTTGTAACAGCAAGGCTCAGAAGAGCCCACACACTCAGCCCTTAACCCCAGTGTACAGAAAGTGTCAAAACGTGTTTTTCAGCAGAAATAAACATGTTTCTGCAAGTTTGGTCAACCCCATGTTAGTTATGGGGCAGTAACATCACTCTTTTCAAAACGTGTTTTTCAGCCCGAAATAAGCGCGTTTTTTCAGACAACTGAATCTCCTTGTAACAGCAAGGCTCAGAAGAGCCCACACACTCAGCCCTTAACCCCAGTGTACAGAAAGTGTCAAAACGTGTTTTTCAGCAGAAATAAACATGTTTCTGCAAGTTTGGTCAACCCCATGTAAGTTATGGGGCAGTAACATTACACTTTTCAAAACGTGTTTTTCAGCCCGAAATAAACGCGTTTTTTCAGACAACTGAATCTCCTTGTAACAGCAAGGCTCAGAAGAGCCCACACACTCAGCCCTTAACCCCAGTGTGCAGAAAGTGTCAAAACGTGTTTTTCAGCAGAAATAAACATGTTTCTGCAAGTTTGGTCAACCCCATGTAAGTTATGGAGTAGTAACATCACACTTTTCAAAACGTGTTTTTCAGCCCGAAATAAACGCGTTTTTTCAGACAACTGAATCTCCTTGTAACAGCAAGGCTCAGAAGTGCCCACACACTCAGCCCTTAACCCCAGTGTGCAGAAAGGGTCAAAATGTGTTTTTCAGAAGAAATAAACATGTTTCTGCAAGTTTGGTCAACCCCATGTAAGTTATGGGGTAGTAACATCACACTTTTCAAAACGTGTTTTTCAGCCCGAAATAAGCGCGTTTTTTCAGACAACTGAATCTCCTTGTAACAGCAAGGCTCAGAAGAGCCCACACACTCAGCCCTTAACCCCAGTGTGCAGAAAGTGTCAAAACATGTTTTTCAGCAGAAATAAACATGTTTCTGCAAGTTTGGTCAACCCCATGTAAGTTATGGGGTAGTAACATCACATTTTCAAAACGTGTTTTTCAGCCCGAAATAAACGCGTTTTTTCAGACAACTGAATCTCCTTGTAACAGCAAGGCTCAGAAGTGCCCACACACTCAGCCCTTAACCCCAGTGTGCAGAAAGGGTCAAAATGTGTTTTTCAGCAGAAATAAACATGTTTCTGCAAGTTTGGTCAACCCCATGTAAGTTATGGGGCATTAACATCACACTTTTCAAAACGTGTTTTTCAGCCCGAAATAAGCGCGTTTTTTCAGACAACTGAATCTCCTTGTAACAGCAAGGCTCAGAAGAGCCCACACACTCAGCCCTTAACCCCAGTGTACAGAAAGTGCCAAAACGTGTTTTTCAGCAGAAATAAACATGTTTCTGCAAGTTTGGTCAACCCCATGTAAGTTATGGGGCAGTAACATCACATTTTCAAAACGTGTTTTTCAGCCCGAAATAAACGCGTTTTTTCAGACAACTGAATCTCCTTGTAACAGCAAGGCTCAGAAGTGCCCACACACTCAGCCCTTAACCCCAGTGTGCAGAAAGGGTCAAAATGTGTTTTTCAGCAGAAATAAACATGTTTCTGCAAGTTTGGTCAACCCCATGTAAGTTATGGGGCAGTAACATTACACTTTTCAAAACGTGTTTTTCAGCCCGAAATAAACGCGTTTTTTCAGACAACTGAATCTCCTTGTAACAGCAAGGCTCAGAAGAGCCCACACACTCAGCCCTTAACCCCAGTGTGCAGAAAGTGTCAAAAAGTGTTTTTCAGCAGAAATAAACATGTTTCTGCATGTTTGGTCAACCCCATGTAAGTTATGGGGTAGTAACATCACACTTTTCAAAACGTGTTTTTCAGCCCGAAATAAACGCGTTTTTTCAGACAACTGAATCTCCTTGTAACAGCAAGGCTCAGAAGAGCCCACACACTCAGCCCTTAACCCCAGTGTGCAGAAAGTGTCAAAACGTGTTTTTCAGCAGAAATAAACATGTTTCTGCAAGTTTGGTCAACCCCATGTAAGTTATGGGGTAGTAACATCACACTTTTCAAAACGTGTTTTTCAGCCCGAAATAAACGCGTTTTTTCAGACAACTGAATCTCCTTGTAACAGCAAGGCTCAGAAGAGCCCACACACTCAGCCCTTAACCCCAGTGTGCAGAAAGTGTCAAAAAGTGTTTTTCAGCAGAAATAAACATGTTTCTGCATGTTTGGTCAACCCCATGTAAGTTATGGGGTAGTAACATCACACTTTTCAAAACGTGTTTTTCAGCCCGAAATAAACGCGTTTTTTCAGACAACTGAATCTCCTTGTAACAGCAAGGCTCAGAAGAGCCCACACACTCAGCCCTTAACCCCAGTGTGCAGAAAGTGTCAAAACGTGTTTTTCAGCAGAAATAAACATGTTTCTGCAAGTTTGGTCAACCCCATGTAAGTTATGGGGTAGTAACATCACACTTTTCAAAACGTGTTTTTCAGCCCGAAATAAACGCGTTTTTTCAGACAACTGAATCTCCTTGTAACAGCAAGGCTCAGAAGTGCCCACACACTCAGCCCTTAACCCCAGTGTGCAGAAAGGGTCAAAATGTGTTTTTCAGCAGAAATAAACATGTTTCTGCAAGTTTGGTCAACCCCATGTAAGTTATGGGGTAGTAACATCACACTTTTCAAAACGTGTTTTTCAGCCCGAAATAAGCGCGTTTTTTCAGACAACTGAATCTCCTTGTAACAGCAAGGCTCAGAAGAGCCCACACACTCAGCCCTTAACCCCAGTGTGCAGAAAGTGTCAAAACATGTTTTTCAGCAGAAATAAACATGTTTCTGCAAGTTTGGTCAACCCCATGTAAGTTATGGGGTAGTAACATCACACTTTTCAAAACGTGTTTTTCAGCCCGAAATAAACGCGTTTTTTCAGACAACTGAATCTCCTTGTAACAGCAAGGCTCAGAAGAGCCCACACACTCAGCCCTTAACCCCAGTGTACAGAAAGTGTCAAAACGTGTTTTTCAGCAGAAATAAACATGTTTCTGCAAGTTTGGTCAACCCCATGTAAGTTATGGGGCAGTAACATTACACTTTTCAAAACGTGTTTTTCAGCCCGAAATAAACGCGTTTTTTCAGACAACTGAATCTCCTTGTAACAGCAAGGCTCAGAAGAGCCCACACACTCAGCCCTTAACCCCAGTGTACAGAAAGTGCCAAAACGTGTTTTTCAGCAGAAATAAACATGTTTCTGCAAGTTTGGTCAACCCCATGTAAGTTATGGGGCAGTAACATCACATTTTCAAAACGTGTTTTTCAGCCCGAAATAAACGCGTTTTTTCAGACAACTGAATCTCCTTGTAACAGCAAGGCTCAGAAGTGCCCACACACTCAGCCCTTAACCCCAGTGTGCAGAAAGGGTCAAAATGTGTTTTTCAGCAGAAATAAACATGTTTCTGCAAGTTTGGTCAACCCCATGTAAGTTATGGGGCATTAACATCACACTTTTCAAAACGTGTTTTTCAGCCCGAAATAAGCGCGTTTTTTCAGACAACTGAATCTCCTTGTAACAGCAAGGCTCAGAAGAGCCCACACACTCAGCCCTTAACCCCAGTGTACAGAAAGTGTCAAAACGTGTTTTTCAGCAGAAATAAACATGTTTCTGCAAGTTTGGTCAACCCCATGTAAGTTATGGGGCAGTAACATCACACTTTTCAAAACGTGTTTTTCAGCCCGAAATAAACGCGTTTTTTCAGACAACTGAATCTCCTTGTAACAGCAAGGCTCAGAAGAGCCCACACACTCAGCCCTTAACCCCAGTGTACAGAAAGTGTCAAAACGTGTTTTTCAGCAGAAATAAACATGTTTCTGCAAGTTTGGTCAACCCCATGTAAGTTATGGGGCAGTAACATCACACTTTTCAAAACGTGTTTTTCAGCCCGAAATAAACGCGTTTATTCAGACAACTGAATCTCCTTGTAACAGCAAGGCTCAGAAGTGCCCACACACTCAGCCCTTAACCCCAGTGTGCAGAAAGTGTCAAAACGTGTTTTTCAGCAGAAATAAACATGTTTCTGCAAGTTTGGTCAACCCCATGTTAGTTATGGGGCAGTAACATCACTCTTTTCAAAACGTGTTTTTCAGCCCGAAATAAGCGCGTTTTTTCAGACAACTGAATCTCCTTGTAACAGCAAGGCTCAGAAGAGCCCACACACTCAGCCCTTAACCCCAGTGTACAGAAAGTGTCAAAACGTGTTTTTCAGCAGAAATAAACATGTTTCTGCAAGTTTGGTCAACCCCATGTAAGTTATGGGGCAGTAACATTACACTTTTCAAAACGTGTTTTTCAGCCCGAAATAAACGCGTTTTTTCAGACAACTGAATCTCCTTGTAACAGCAAGGCTCAGAAGAGCCCACACACTCAGCCCTTAACCCCAGTGTGCAGAAAGTGTCAAAACGTGTTTTTCAGCAGAAATAAACATGTTTCTGCAAGTTTGGTCAACCCCATGTAAGTTATGGGGTAGTAACATCACACTTTTCAAAACGTGTTTTTCAGCCCGAAATAAACGCGTTTTTTCAGACAACTGAATCTCCTTGTAACAGCAAGGCTCAGAAGTGCCCACACACTCAGCCCTTAACCCCAGTGTGCAGAAAGGGTCAAAATGTGTTTTTCAGCAGAAATAAACATGTTTCTGCAAGTTTGGTCAACCCCATGTAAGTTATGGGGTAGTAACATCACACTTTTCAAAACGTGTTTTTCAGCCCGAAATAAGCGCGTTTTTTCAGACAACTGAATCTCCTTGTAACAGCAAGGCTCAGAAGAGCCCACACACTCAGCCCTTAACCCCAGTGTGCAGAAAGTGTCAAAACGTGTTTTTCAGCAGAAATAAACATGTTTCTGCAAGTTTGGTCAACCCCATGTAAGTTATGGGGCAGTAACATCACACTTTTCAAAACGTGTTTTTCAGCCCGAAATAAACGCGTTTTTTCAGACAACTGAATCTCCTTGTAACAGCAAGGCTCAGAAGTGCCCACAAACTCAGCCCTTAACCCCAGTGTGCAGAAAGTGTCAAAACGTGTTTTTCAGCAGAAATAAACATGTTTCTGCAAGTTTGGTCAACCCCATGTAAGTTATGGGGTAGTAACATCACACTTTTCAAAACGTGTTTTTCAGCCCGAAATAAACGCGTTTTTTCAGACAACTGAATCTCCTTGTAACAGCAAGGCTCAGAAGTGCCCACACACTCAGCCCTTAACCCCAGTGTGCAGAAAGGGTCAAAATGTGTTTTTCAGCAGAAATAAACATGTTTCTGCAAGTTTGGTCAACCCCATGTAAGTTATGGGGTAGTAACATCACACTTTTCAAAACGTGTTTTTCAGCCCGAAATAAGCGCGTTTTTTCAGACAACTGAATCTCCTTGTAACAGCAAGGCTCAGAAGAGCCCACACACTCAGCCCTTAACCCCAGTGTGCAGAAAGTGTCAAAACGTGTTTTTCAGCAGAAATAAACATGTTTCTGCAAGTTTGGTCAACCCCATGTAAGTTATGGGGCAGTAACATTACAATTTTCAAAACGTGTTTTTCAGCCCGAAATAAGCGCGTTTTTTCAGACAACTGAATCTCCTTGTAACAGCAAGGCTCAGAAGAGCCCACACACTCAGCCCTTAACCCCAGTGTACAGAAAGTGCCAAAACGTGTTTTTCAGCAGAAATAAACATGTTTCTGCAAGTTTGGTCAACCCCATGTAAGTTATGGGGCAGTAACATCACATTTTCAAAACGTGTTTTTCAGCCCGAAATAAACGCGTTTTTTCAGACAACTGAATCTCCTTGTAACAGCAAGGCTCAGAAGTGCCCACACACTCAGCCCTTAACCCCAGTGTGCAGAAAGTGTCAAAAAGTGTTTTTCAGCAGAAATAAACATGTTTCTGCATGTTTGGTCAACCCCATGTAAGTTATGGGGTAGTAACATCACACTTTTCAAAACGTGTTTTTCAGCCCGAAATAAACGCGTTTTTTCAGACAACTGAATCTCCTTGTAACAGCAAGGCTCAGAAGAGCCCACACACTCAGCCCTTAACCCCAGTGTGCAGAAAGTGTCAAAACGTGTTTTTCAGCAGAAATAAACATGTTTCTGCAAGTTTGGTCAACCCCATGTAAGTTATGGGGTAGTAACATCACACTTTTCAAAACGTGTTTTTCAGCCCGAAATAAACGCGTTTTTTCAGACAACTGAATCTCCTTGTAACAGCAAGGCTCAGAAGAGCCCACACACTCAGCCCTTAACCCCAGTGTGCAGAAAGTGTCAAAAAGTGTTTTTCAGCAGAAATAAACATGTTTCTGCATGTTTGGTCAACCCCATGTAAGTTATGGGGTAGTAACATCACACTTTTCAAAACGTGTTTTTCAGCCCGAAATAAACGCGTTTTTTCAGACAACTGAATCTCCTTGTAACAGCAAGGCTCAGAAGAGCCCACACACTCAGCCCTTAACCCCAGTGTGCAGAAAGTGTCAAAACGTGTTTTTCAGCAGAAATAAACATGTTTCTGCAAGTTTGGTCAACCCCATGTAAGTTATGGGGTAGTAACATCACACTTTTCAAAACGTGTTTTTCAGCCCGAAATAAACGCGTTTTTTCAGACAACTGAATCTCCTTGTAACAGCAAGGCTCAGAAGTGCCCACACACTCAGCCCTTAACCCCAGTGTGCAGAAAGGGTCAAAATGTGTTTTTCAGCAGAAATAAACATGTTTCTGCAAGTTTGGTCAACCCCATGTAAGTTATGGGGTAGTAACATCACACTTTTCAAAACGTGTTTTTCAGCCCGAAATAAGCGCGTTTTTTCAGACAACTGAATCTCCTTGTAACAGCAAGGCTCAGAAGAGCCCACACACTCAGCCCTTAACCCCAGTGTGCAGAAAGTGTCAAAACATGTTTTTCAGCAGAAATAAACATGTTTCTGCAAGTTTGGTCAACCCCATGTAAGTTATGGGGTAGTAACATCACACTTTTCAAAACGTGTTTTTCAGCCCGAAATAAACGCGTTTTTTCAGACAACTGAATCTCCTTGTAACAGCAAGGCTCAGAAGAGCCCACACACTCAGCCCTTAACCCCAGTGTACAGAAAGTGTCAAAACGTGTTTTTCAGCAGAAATAAACATGTTTCTGCAAGTTTGGTCAACCCCATGTAAGTTATGGGGCAGTAACATTACACTTTTCAAAACGTGTTTTTCAGCCCGAAATAAACGCGTTTTTTCAGACAACTGAATCTCCTTGTAACAGCAAGGCTCAGAAGAGCCCACACACTCAGCCCTTAACCCCAGTGTACAGAAAGTGCCAAAACGTGTTTTTCAGCAGAAATAAACATGTTTCTGCAAGTTTGGTCAACCCCATGTAAGTTATGGGGCAGTAACATCACATTTTCAAAACGTGTTTTTCAGCCCGAAATAAACGCGTTTTTTCAGACAACTGAATCTCCTTGTAACAGCAAGGCTCAGAAGTGCCCACACACTCAGCCCTTAACCCCAGTGTGCAGAAAGGGTCAAAATGTGTTTTTCAGCAGAAATAAACATGTTTCTGCAAGTTTGGTCAACCCCATGTAAGTTATGGGGCATTAACATCACACTTTTCAAAACGTGTTTTTCAGCCCGAAATAAGCGCGTTTTTTCAGACAACTGAATCTCCTTGTAACAGCAAGGCTCAGAAGAGCCCACACACTCAGCCCTTAACCCCAGTGTACAGAAAGTGTCAAAACGTGTTTTTCAGCAGAAATAAACATGTTTCTGCAAGTTTGGTCAACCCCATGTAAGTTATGGGGCAGTAACATCACACTTTTCAAAACGTGTTTTTCAGCCCGAAATAAACGCGTTTTTTCAGACAACTGAATCTCCTTGTAACAGCAAGGCTCAGAAGAGCCCACACACTCAGCCCTTAACCCCAGTGTACAGAAAGTGTCAAAACGTGTTTTTCAGCAGAAATAAACATGTTTCTGCAAGTTTGGTCAACCCCATGTAAGTTATGGGGCAGTAACATCACACTTTTCAAAACGTGTTTTTCAGCCCGAAATAAACGCGTTTATTCAGACAACTGAATCTCCTTGTAACAGCAAGGCTCAGAAGTGCCCACACACTCAGCCCTTAACCCCAGTGTGCAGAAAGTGTCAAAACGTGTTTTTCAGCAGAAATAAACATGTTTCTGCAAGTTTGGTCAACCCCATGTTAGTTATGGGGCAGTAACATCACTCTTTTCAAAACGTGTTTTTCAGCCCGAAATAAGCGCGTTTTTTCAGACAACTGAATCTCCTTGTAACAGCAAGGCTCAGAAGAGCCCACACACTCAGCCCTTAACCCCAGTGTACAGAAAGTGTCAAAACGTGTTTTTCAGCAGAAATAAACATGTTTCTGCAAGTTTGGTCAACCCCATGTAAGTTATGGGGCAGTAACATTACACTTTTCAAAACGTGTTTTTCAGCCCGAAATAAACGCGTTTTTTCAGACAACTGAATCTCCTTGTAACAGCAAGGCTCAGAAGAGCCCACACACTCAGCCCTTAACCCCAGTGTGCAGAAAGTGTCAAAACGTGTTTTTCAGCAGAAATAAACATGTTTCTGCAAGTTTGGTCAACCCCATGTAAGTTATGGGGTAGTAACATCACACTTTTCAAAACGTGTTTTTCAGCCCGAAATAAACGCGTTTTTTCAGACAACTGAATCTCCTTGTAACAGCAAGGCTCAGAAGTGCCCACACACTCAGCCCTTAACCCCAGTGTGCAGAAAGGGTCAAAATGTGTTTTTCAGCAGAAATAAACATGTTTCTGCAAGTTTGGTCAACCCCATGTAAGTTATGGGGTAGTAACATCACACTTTTCAAAACGTGTTTTTCAGCCCGAAATAAGCGCGTTTTTTCAGACAACTGAATCTCCTTGTAACAGCAAGGCTCAGAAGAGCCCACACACTCAGCCCTTAACCCCAGTGTGCAGAAAGTGTCAAAACGTGTTTTTCAGCAGAAATAAACATGTTTCTGCAAGTTTGGTCAACCCCATGTAAGTTATGGGGCAGTAACATCACACTTTTCAAAACGTGTTTTTCAGCCCGAAATAAACGCGTTTTTTCAGACAACTGAATCTCCTTGTAACAGCAAGGCTCAGAAGTGCCCACAAACTCAGCCCTTAACCCCAGTGTGCAGAAAGTGTCAAAACGTGTTTTTCAGCAGAAATAAACATGTTTCTGCAAGTTTGGTCAACCCCATGTAAGTTATGGGGTAGTAACATCACACTTTTCAAAACGTGTTTTTCAGCCCGAAATAAACGCGTTTTTTCAGACAACTGAATCTCCTTGTAACAGCAAGGCTCAGAAGTGCCCACACACTCAGCCCTTAACCCCAGTGTGCAGAAAGGGTCAAAATGTGTTTTTCAGCAGAAATAAACATGTTTCTGCAAGTTTGGTCAACCCCATGTAAGTTATGGGGTAGTAACATCACACTTTTCAAAACGTGTTTTTCAGCCCGAAATAAGCGCGTTTTTTCAGACAACTGAATCTCCTTGTAACAGCAAGGCTCAGAAGAGCCCACACACTCAGCCCTTAACCCCAGTGTGCAGAAAGTGTCAAAACGTGTTTTTCAGCAGAAATAAACATGTTTCTGCAAGTTTGGTCAACCCCATGTAAGTTATGGGGCAGTAACATTACAATTTTCAAAACGTGTTTTTCAGCCCGAAATAAGCGCGTTTTTTCAGACAACTGAATCTCCTTGTAACAGCAAGGCTCAGAAGAGCCCACACACTCAGCCCTTAACCCCAGTGTACAGAAAGTGCCAAAACGTGTTTTTCAGCAGAAATAAACATGTTTCTGCAAGTTTGGTCAACCCCATGTAAGTTATGGGGCAGTAACATCACATTTTCAAAACGTGTTTTTCAGCCCGAAATAAACGCGTTTTTTCAGACAACTGAATCTCCTTGTAACAGCAAGGCTCAGAAGTGCCCACACACTCAGCCCTTAACCCCAGTGTGCAGAAAGTGTCAAAAAGTGTTTTTCAGCAGAAATAAACATGTTTCTGCATGTTTGGTCAACCCCATGTAAGTTATGGGGTAGTAACATCACACTTTTCAAAACGTGTTTTTCAGCCCGAAATAAACGCGTTTTTTCAGACAACTGAATCTCCTTGTAACAGCAAGGCTCAGAAGAGCCCACACACTCAGCCCTTAACCCCAGTGTGCAGAAAGTGTCAAAACGTGTTTTTCAGCAGAAATAAACATGTTTCTGCAAGTTTGGTCAACCCCATGTAAGTTATGGGGTAGTAACATCACACTTTTCAAAACGTGTTTTTCAGCCCGAAATAAACGCGTTTTTTCAGACAACTGAATCTCCTTGTAACAGCAAGGCTCAGAAGTGCCCACACACTCAGCCCTTAACCCCAGTGTGCAGAAAGGGTCAAAATGTGTTTTTCAGCAGAAATAAACATGTTTCTGCAAGTTTGGTCAACCCCATGTAAGTTATGGGGTAGTAACATCACACTTTTCAAAACGTGTTTTTCAGCCCGAAATAAGCGCGTTTTTTCAGACAACTGAATCTCCTTGTAACAGCAAGGCTCAGAAGAGCCCACACACTCAGCCCTTAACCCCAGTGTGCAGAAAGTGTCAAAACATGTTTTTCAGCAGAAATAAACATGTTTCTGCAAGTTTGGTCAACCCCATGTAAGTTATGGGGTAGTAACATCACACTTTTCAAAACGTGTTTTTCAGCCCGAAATAAACGCGTTTTTTCAGACAACTGAATCTCCTTGTAACAGCAAGGCTCAGAAGAGCCCACACACTCAGCCCTTAACCCCAGTGTACAGAAAGTGTCAAAACGTGTTTTTCAGCAGAAATAAACATGTTTCTGCAAGTTTGGTCAACCCCATGTAAGTTATGGGGCAGTAACATTACACTTTTCAAAACGTGTTTTTCAGCCCGAAATAAACGCGTTTTTTCAGACAACTGAATCTCCTTGTAACAGCAAGGCTCAGAAGAGCCCACACACTCAGCCCTTAACCCCAGTGTACAGAAAGTGCCAAAACGTGTTTTTCAGCAGAAATAAACATGTTTCTGCAAGTTTGGTCAACCCCATGTAAGTTATGGGGCAGTAACATCACATTTTCAAAACGTGTTTTTCAGCCCGAAATAAACGCGTTTTTTCAGACAACTGAATCTCCTTGTAACAGCAAGGCTCAGAAGTGCCCACACACTCAGCCCTTAACCCCAGTGTGCAGAAAGGGTCAAAATGTGTTTTTCAGCAGAAATAAACATGTTTCTGCAAGTTTGGTCAACCCCATGTAAGTTATGGGGCATTAACATCACACTTTTCAAAACGTGTTTTTCAGCCCGAAATAAGCGCGTTTTTTCAGACAACTGAATCTCCTTGTAACAGCAAGGCTCAGAAGAGCCCACACACTCAGCCCTTAACCCCAGTGTACAGAAAGTGTCAAAACGTGTTTTTCAGCAGAAATAAACATGTTTCTGCAAGTTTGGTCAACCCCATGTAAGTTATGGGGCAGTAACATCACACTTTTCAAAACGTGTTTTTCAGCCCGAAATAAACGCGTTTTTTCAGACAACTGAATCTCCTTGTAACAGCAAGGCTCAGAAGAGCCCACACACTCAGCCCTTAACCCCAGTGTACAGAAAGTGTCAAAACGTGTTTTTCAGCAGAAATAAACATGTTTCTGCAAGTTTGGTCAACCCCATGTAAGTTATGGGGCAGTAACATCACACTTTTCAAAACGTGTTTTTCAGCCCGAAATAAACGCGTTTATTCAGACAACTGAATCTCCTTGTAACAGCAAGGCTCAGAAGTGCCCACACACTCAGCCCTTAACCCCAGTGTGCAGAAAGTGTCAAAACGTGTTTTTCAGCAGAAATAAACATGTTTCTGCAAGTTTGGTCAACCCCATGTTAGTTATGGGGCAGTAACATCACTCTTTTCAAAACGTGTTTTTCAGCCCGAAATAAGCGCGTTTTTTCAGACAACTGAATCTCCTTGTAACAGCAAGGCTCAGAAGAGCCCACACACTCAGCCCTTAACCCCAGTGTACAGAAAGTGTCAAAACGTGTTTTTCAGCAGAAATAAACATGTTTCTGCAAGTTTGGTCAACCCCATGTAAGTTATGGGGCAGTAACATTACACTTTTCAAAACGTGTTTTTCAGCCCGAAATAAACGCGTTTTTTCAGACAACTGAATCTCCTTGTAACAGCAAGGCTCAGAAGAGCCCACACACTCAGCCCTTAACCCCAGTGTGCAGAAAGTGTCAAAACGTGTTTTTCAGCAGAAATAAACATGTTTCTGCAAGTTTGGTCAACCCCATGTAAGTTATGGGGTAGTAACATCACACTTTTCAAAACGTGTTTTTCAGCCCGAAATAAACGCGTTTTTTCAGACAACTGAATCTCCTTGTAACAGCAAGGCTCAGAAGTGCCCACACACTCAGCCCTTAACCCCAGTGTGCAGAAAGGGTCAAAATGTGTTTTTCAGCAGAAATAAACATGTTTCTGCAAGTTTGGTCAACCCCATGTAAGTTATGGGGTAGTAACATCACACTTTTCAAAACGTGTTTTTCAGCCCGAAATAAGCGCGTTTTTTCAGACAACTGAATCTCCTTGTAACAGCAAGGCTCAGAAGAGCCCACACACTCAGCCCTTAACCCCAGTGTGCAGAAAGTGTCAAAACGTGTTTTTCAGCAGAAATAAACATGTTTCTGCAAGTTTGGTCAACCCCATGTAAGTTATGGGGCAGTAACATCACACTTTTCAAAACGTGTTTTTCAGCCCGAAATAAACGCGTTTTTTCAGACAACTGAATCTCCTTGTAACAGCAAGGCTCAGAAGTGCCCACAAACTCAGCCCTTAACCCCAGTGTGCAGAAAGTGTCAAAACGTGTTTTTCAGCAGAAATAAACATGTTTCTGCAAGTTTGGTCAACCCCATGTAAGTTATGGGGTAGTAACATCACACTTTTCAAAACGTGTTTTTCAGCCCGAAATAAACGCGTTTTTTCAGACAACTGAATCTCCTTGTAACAGCAAGGCTCAGAAGTGCCCACACACTCAGCCCTTAACCCCAGTGTGCAGAAAGGGTCAAAATGTGTTTTTCAGCAGAAATAAACATGTTTCTGCAAGTTTGGTCAACCCCATGTAAGTTATGGGGTAGTAACATCACACTTTTCAAAACGTGTTTTTTCAGCCCGAAATAAGCGCGTTTTTTCAGACAACTGAATCTCCTTGTAACAGCAAGGCTCAGAAGAGCCCACACACTCAGCCCTTAACCCCAGTGTGCAGAAAGTGTCAAAACGTGTTTTTCAGCAGAAATAAACATGTTTCTGCAAGTTTGGTCAACCCCATGTAAGTTATGGGGCAGTAACATCACATTTTCAAAACGTGTTTTTCAGCCCGAAATAAACGCGTTTTTTCAGACAACTGAATCTCCTTGTAACAGCAAGGCTCAGAAGTGCCCACACACTCAGCCCTTAACCCCAGTGTGCAGAAAGGGTCAAAATGTGTTTTTCAGCAGAAATAAACATGTTTCTGCAAGTTTGGTCAACCCCATGTAAGTTATGGGGTAGTAACAACACACTTTTCAAAACGTGTTTTTCAGCCCGAAATAAGCGCGTTTTTTCAGACAACTGAATCTCCTTGTAACAGCAAGGCTCAGAAGAGCCCACACACTCAGCCCTTAACCCCAGTGTGCAGAAAGTGTCAAAACGTGTTTTTCAGCAGAAATAAACATGTTTCTGCAAGTTTGGTCAACCCCATGTAAGTTATGGGGTAGTAACATCACACTTTTCAAAACGTGTTTTTCAGCCCGAAATAAACGCGTTTTTTCAGACAACTGAATCTCCTTGTAACAGCAAGGCTCAGAAGAGCCCACACACTCAGCCCTTAACCCCAGTGTACAGAAAGTGTCAAAACGTGTTTTTCAGCAGAAATAAACATGTTTCTACAAGTTTGGTCAACCCCATGTAAGTTATGGGGCAGTAACATCACATTTTCAAAACGTGTTTTTCAGCCCGAAATAAACGCGTTTTTTCAGACAACTGAATCTCCTTGTAACAGCAAGGCTCAGAAGTGCCCACACACTCAGCCCTTAACCCCAGTGTGCAGAAAGGGTCAAAATGTGTTTTTCAGCAGAAATAAACATGTTTCTGCAAGTTTGGTCAACCCCATGTAAGTTATGGGGTAGTAACATCACACTTTTCAAAACGTGTTTTTCAGCCCGAAATAAGCGCGTTTTTTCAGACAACTGAATCTCCTTGTAACAGCAAGGCTCAGAAGAGCCCACACACTCAGCCCTTAACCCCAGTGTGCAGAAAGTGTCAAAACGTGTTTTTCAGCAGAAATAAACATGTTTCTGCAAGTTTGGTCAACCCCATGTAAGTTATGGGGTAGTAACATCACACTTTTCAAAACGTGTTTTTCAGCCCGAAATAAGCGCGTTTTTTTCAGACAACTGAATCTCCTTGTAACAGCAAGGCTCAGAAGAGCCCACACACTCAGCCCTTAACCCCAGTGTGCAGAAAGTGTCAAAACGTGTTTTTCAGCAGAAATAAACATGTTTCTGCAAGTTTGGTCAACCCCATGTAAGTTATGGGGTAGTAACATCACACTTTTCAAAACGTGTTTTTCAGCCCGAAATAAACGCGTTTTTTCAGACAACTGAATCTCCTTGTAACAGCAAGGCTCAGAAGAGCCCACACACTCAGCCCTTAACCCCAGTGTACAGAAAGTGTCAAAACGTGTTTTTCAGCAGAAATAAACATGTTTCTGCAAGTTTGGTCAACCCCATGTAAGTTATGGGGCAGTAACATTACAATTTTCAAAACGTGTTTTTCAGCCCGAAATAAACGCGTTTTTTCAGACAACTGAATCTCCTTGTAACAGCAAGGCTCAGAAGTGCCCACACACTCAGCCCTTAACCCCAGTGTGCAGAAAGGGTCAAAATGTGTTTTTTCAGCAGAAATAAACATGTTTCTGCAAGTTTGGTCAACCCCATGTAAGTTATGGGGTAGTAACATCACACTTTTCAAAACGTGTTTTTCAGCCCGAAAATAAGCGCGTTTTTTCAGACAACTGAATCTCCTTGTAACAGCAAGGCTCAGAAGAGCCCACACACTCAGCCCTTAACCCCAGTGTGCAGAAAGTGTCAAAACGTGTTTTTCAGCAGAAATAAACATGTTCTGCAAGTTTGGTCAACCCCATGTAAGTTATGGGGTAGTAACATCACACTTTTCAAAACGTGTTTTTCAGCCCGAATAAACGCGTTTTTTCAGACAACTGAATCTCCTTGTAACAGCAAGGCTCAGAAGAGCCCACACACTCAGCCCTTAACCCCAGTGTACAGAAAGTGTCAAAACGTGTTTTTCAGCAGAAATAAACATGTTTCTGCAAGTTTGGTCAACCCCATGTAAGTTATGGGGCAGTAACATTACAATTTCAAACGTGTTTTTCAGCCCGAAATAAACGCGTTTTTTCAGACAACTGAATCTCCTTGTAACAGCAAGGCTCAGAAGTGCCCACACACTCAGCCCTTAACCCCAGTGTGCAGAAAGGGTCAAAATGTGTTTTTCAGCAGAAATAAACATGTTTCTGCAAGTTTGGTCAACCCCATGTAAGTTATGGGGTAGTAACATCACACTTTTCAAAACGTGTTTTTCAGCCCGAAATAAGCGCGTTTTTTCAGACAACTGAATCTCCTTGTAACAGCAAGGCTCAGAAGAGCCCACACACTCAGCCCTTAACCCCAGTGTGCAGAAAGTGTCAAAACGTGTTTTTCAGCAGAAATAAACATGTTTCTGCAAGTTTGGTCAACCCCATGTAAGTTATGGGGTAGTAACATCACACTTTCAAAACGTGTTTTCAGCCCGAAATAAACGCGTTTTTTCAGACAACTGAATCTCCTTGTAACAGCAAGGCTTAGAAGAGCCCACACACTCAGCCCTTAACCCCAGTGTACAGATAGTGTCAAAACGTGTTTTTCAGCAGAAATAAACATGTTTCTGCAAGTTTGGTCAACCCATGTAAGTTATGGGCAGTAACATTACACTTTTCAAAACGTGTTTTTCAGCCCAGCCCGAAATAAACGCGTTTTTTCAGACAACTGAATCTCCTTGTAACAGCAAGGCTCAGAAGAGCCCACACACTCAGCCCTTAACCCCAGTGTACAGAAAGTGCCAAAACGTGTTTTTCAGCAGAAATAAACATGTTTCTGCAAGTTTGGTCAACCCCATGTAAGTTATGGGGCAGTAACATCACATTTTCAAAACGTGTTTTTCAGCCCGAAATAAACGCGTTTTTTCAGACAACTGAATCTCCTTGTAACAGCAAGGCTCAGAAGTGCCCACACACTCAGCCCTTAACCCCAGTGTGCAGAAAGGGTCAAAATGTGTTTTTCAGCAGAAATAAACATGTTTCTGCAAGTTTGGTCAACCCCATGTAAGTTATGGGGCATTAACATCACACTTTTCAAAACGTGTTTTTCAGCCCGAAATAAGCGCGTTTTTTCAGACAACTGAATCTCCTTGTAACAGCAAGGCTCAGAAGAGCCCACACACTCAGCCCTTAACCCCAGTGTGCAGAAAGTGTCAAAACGTGTTTTTCAGCAGAAATAAACATGTTTCTGCAAGTTTGGTCAACCCCATGTAAGTTATGGGGCAGTAACATCACACTTTTCAAAACGTGTTTTTCAGCCCGAAATAAGCGCGTTTTTTCAGACAACTGAATCTCCTTGTAACAGCAAGGCTCAGAAGAGCCCACACACTCAGCCCTTAACCCCAGTGTGCAGAAAGTGTCAAAACGTGTTTTTCAGCAGAAATAAACATGTTTCTGCAAGTTTGGTCAACCCCATGTAAGTTATGGGGTAGTAACATCACACTTTTCAAAACATGTTTTTCAGCCCGAAATAAGCGCGTTTTTTCAGACAACTGAATCTCCTTGTAACAGCAAGGCTCAGAAGAGCCCACACACTCAGCCCTTAACCCCAGTGTGCAGAAAGTGTCAAAACGTGTTTTTCAGCAGAAATAAACATGTTTCTGCAAGTTTGGTCAACCCCATGTAAGTTATGGGGCAGTAACATCACATTTTCAAAACGTGTTTTTCAGCCCGAAATAAACGCGTTTTTTCAGACAACTGAATCTCCTTGTAACAGCAAGGCTCAGAAGTGCCCACACACTCAGCCCTTAACCCCAGTGTGCAGAAAGGGTCAAAATGTGTTTTTCAGCAGAAATAAACATGTTTCTGCAAGTTTGGTCAACCCCATGTAAGTTATGGGGCATTAACATCACACTTTTCAAAACGTGTTTTTCAGCCCGAAATAAGCGCGTTTTTTCAGACAACTGAATCTCCTTGTAACAGCAAGGCTCAGAAGAGCCCACACACTCAGCCCTTAACCCCAGTGTACAGAAAGTGTCAAAACGTGTTTTTCAGCAGAAATAAACATGTTTCTGCAAGTTTGGTCAACCCCATGTTAGTTATGGGGCAGTAACATCACTCTTTTCAAAACGTGTTTTTCAGCCCGAAATAAGCGCGTTTTTTCAGACAACTGAATCTCCTTGTAACAGCAAGGCTCAGAAGAGCCCACACACTCAGCCCTTAACCCCAGTGTACAGAAAGTGTCAAAACGTGTTTTTCAGCAGAAATAAACATGTTTCTGCAAGTTTGGTCAACCCCATGTAAGTTATGGGGCAGTAACATTACACTTTTCAAAACGTGTTTTTCAGCCCGAAATAAACGCGTTTTTTCAGACAACTGAATCTCCTTGTAACAGCAAGGCTCAGAAGAGCCCACACACTCAGCCCTTAACCCCAGTGTGCAGAAAGTGTCAAAACGTGTTTTTCAGCAGAAATAAACATGTTTCTGCAAGTTTGGTCAACCCCATGTAAGTTATGGGGCAGTAACATTACACTTTTCAAAACGTGTTTTTCAGCCCGAAATAAACGCGTTTTTTCAGACAACTGAATCTCCTTGTAACAGCAAGGCTCAGAAGAGCCCACACACTCAGCCCTTAACCCCAGTGTGCAGAAAGTGTCAAAACGTGTTTTTCAGCAGAAATAAACATGTTTCTGCAAGTTTGGTCAACCCCATGTAAGTTATGGGGTAGTAACATCACACTTTTCAAAACGTGTTTTTCAGCCCGAAATAAACGCGTTTTTTCAGACAACTGAATCTCCTTGTAACAGCAAGGCTCAGAAGTGCCCACACACTCAGCCCTTAACCCCAGTGTGCAGAAAGGGTCAAAATGTGTTTTTCAGCAGAAATAAACATGTTTCTGCAAGTTTGGTCAACCCCATGTAAGTTATGGGGTAGTAACATCACACTTTTCAAAACGTGTTTTTCAGCCCGAAATAAGCGCGTTTTTTCAGACAACTGAATCTCCTTGTAACAGCAAGGCTCAGAAGAGCCCACACACTCAGCCCTTAACCCCAGTGTACAGAAAGTGTCAAAACGTGTTTTTCAGCAGAAATAAACATGTTTCTGCAAGTTTGGTCAACCCCATGTAAGTTATGGGGCAGTAACATTACACTTTTCAAAACGTGTTTTTCAGCCCGAAATAAACGCGTTTTTTCAGACAACTGAATCTCCTTGTAACAGCAAGGCTCAGAAGAGCCCACACACTCAGCCCTTAACCCCAGTGTACAGAAAGTGCCAAAACGTGTTTTTCAGCAGAAATAAACATGTTTCTGCAAGTTTGGTCAACCCCATGTAAGTTATGGGGCAGTAACATCACATTTTCAAAACGTGTTTTTCAGCCCGAAATAAACGCGTTTTTTCAGACAACTGAATCTCCTTGTAACAGCAAGGCTCAGAAGTGCCCACACACTCAGCCCTTAACCCCAGTGTGCAGAAAGGGTCAAAATGTGTTTTTCAGCAGAAATAAACATGTTTCTGCAAGTTTGGTCAGCCCCATGTAAGTTATGGGGCATTAACATCACACTTTTCAAAACGTGTTTTTCAGCCCGAAATAAGCGCGTTTTTTCAGACAACTGAATCTCCTTGTAACAGCAAGGCTCAGAAGAGCCCACACACTCAGCCCTTAACCCCAGTGTACAGAAAGTGTCAAAACGTGTTTTTCAGCAGAAATAAACATGTTTCTGCAAGTTTGGTCAACCCCATGTTAGTTATGGGGCAGTAACATCACTCTTTTCAAAACGTGTTTTTCAGCCCGAAATAAGCGCGTTTTTTCAGACAACTGAATCTCCTTGTAACAGCAAGGCTCAGAAGAGCCCACACACTCAGCCCTTAACCCCAGTGTACAGAAAGTGTCAAAACGTGTTTTTCAGCAGAAATAAACATGTTTCTGCAAGTTTGGTCAACCCCATGTAAGTTATGGGGCAGTAACATTACACTTTTCAAAACGTGTTTTTCAGCCCGAAATAAACGCGTTTTTTCAGACAACTGAATCTCCTTGTAACAGCAAGGCTCAGAAGAGCCCACACACTCAGCCCTTAACCCCAGTGTGCAGAAAGTGTCAAAACGTGTTTTTCAGCAGAAATAAACATGTTTCTGCAAGTTTGGTCAACCCCATGTAAGTTATGGAGTAGTAACATCACACTTTTCAAAACGTGTTTTTCAGCCCGAAATAAACGCGTTTTTTCAGACAACTGAATCTCCTTGTAACAGCAAGGCTCAGAAGTGCCCACACACTCAGCCCTTAACCCCAGTGTGCAGAAAGGGTCAAAATGTGTTTTTCAGAAGAAATAAACATGTTTCTGCAAGTTTGGTCAACCCCATGTAAGTTATGGGGTAGTAACATCACACTTTTCAAAACGTGTTTTTCAGCCCGAAATAAGCGCGTTTTTTCAGACAACTGAATCTCCTTGTAACAGCAAGGCTCAGAAGAGCCCACACACTCAGCCCTTAACCCCAGTGTGCAGAAAGTGTCAAAACATGTTTTTCAGCAGAAATAAACATGTTTCTGCAAGTTTGGTCAACCCCATGTAAGTTATGGGGTAGTAACATCACATTTTCAAAACGTGTTTTTCAGCCCGAAATAAACGCGTTTTTTCAGACAACTGAATCTCCTTGTAACAGCAAGGCTCAGAAGTGCCCACACACTCAGCCCTTAACCCCAGTGTGCAGAAAGGGTCAAAATGTGTTTTTCAGCAGAAATAAACATGTTTCTGCAAGTTTGGTCAACCCCATGTAAGTTATGGGGCATTAACATCACACTTTTCAAAACGTGTTTTTCAGCCCGAAATAAGCGCGTTTTTTCAGACAACTGAATCTCCTTGTAACAGCAAGGCTCAGAAGAGCCCACACACTCAGCCCTTAACCCCAGTGTACAGAAAGTGCCAAAACGTGTTTTTCAGCAGAAATAAACATGTTTCTGCAAGTTTGGTCAACCCCATGTAAGTTATGGGGCAGTAACATCACATTTTCAAAACGTGTTTTTCAGCCCGAAATAAACGCGTTTTTTCAGACAACTGAATCTCCTTGTAACAGCAAGGCTCAGAAGTGCCCACACACTCAGCCCTTAACCCCAGTGTGCAGAAAGGGTCAAAATGTGTTTTTCAGCAGAAATAAACATGTTTCTGCAAGTTTGGTCAACCCCATGTAAGTTATGGGGCAGTAACATTACACTTTTCAAAACGTGTTTTTCAGCCCGAAATAAACGCGTTTTTTCAGACAACTGAATCTCCTTGTAACAGCAAGGCTCAGAAGAGCCCACACACTCAGCCCTTAACCCCAGTGTGCAGAAAGTGTCAAAAAGTGTTTTTCAGCAGAAATAAACATGTTTCTGCATGTTTGGTCAACCCCATGTAAGTTATGGGGTAGTAACATCACACTTTTCAAAACGTGTTTTTCAGCCCGAAATAAACGCGTTTTTTCAGACAACTGAATCTCCTTGTAACAGCAAGGCTCAGAAGAGCCCACACACTCAGCCCTTAACCCCAGTGTGCAGAAAGTGTCAAAACGTGTTTTTCAGCAGAAATAAACATGTTTCTGCAAGTTTGGTCAACCCCATGTAAGTTATGGGGTAGTAACATCACACTTTTCAAAACGTGTTTTTCAGCCCGAAATAAACGCGTTTTTTCAGACAACTGAATCTCCTTGTAACAGCAAGGCTCAGAAGTGCCCACACACTCAGCCCTTAACCCCAGTGTGCAGAAAGGGTCAAAATGTGTTTTTCAGCAGAAATAAACATGTTTCTGCAAGTTTGGTCAACCCCATGTAAGTTATGGGGTAGTAACATCACACTTTTCAAAACGTGTTTTTCAGCCCGAAATAAGCGCGTTTTTTCAGACAACTGAATCTCCTTGTAACAGCAAGGCTCAGAAGAGCCCACACACTCAGCCCTTAACCCCAGTGTGCAGAAAGTGTCAAAACATGTTTTTCAGCAGAAATAAACATGTTTCTGCAAGTTTGGTCAACCCCATGTAAGTTATGGGGTAGTAACATCACACTTTTCAAAACGTGTTTTTCAGCCCGAAATAAACGCGTTTTTTCAGACAACTGAATCTCCTTGTAACAGCAAGGCTCAGAAGAGCCCACACACTCAGCCCTTAACCCCAGTGTACAGAAAGTGTCAAAACGTGTTTTTCAGCAGAAATAAACATGTTTCTGCAAGTTTGGTCAACCCCATGTAAGTTATGGGGCAGTAACATTACACTTTTCAAAACGTGTTTTTCAGCCCGAAATAAACGCGTTTTTTCAGACAACTGAATCTCCTTGTAACAGCAAGGCTCAGAAGAGCCCACACACTCAGCCCTTAACCCCAGTGTACAGAAAGTGCCAAAACGTGTTTTTCAGCAGAAATAAACATGTTTCTGCAAGTTTGGTCAACCCCATGTAAGTTATGGGGCAGTAACATCACATTTTCAAAACGTGTTTTTCAGCCCGAAATAAACGCGTTTTTTCAGACAACTGAATCTCCTTGTAACAGCAAGGCTCAGAAGTGCCCACACACTCAGCCCTTAACCCCAGTGTGCAGAAAGGGTCAAAATGTGTTTTTCAGCAGAAATAAACATGTTTCTGCAAGTTTGGTCAACCCCATGTAAGTTATGGGGCAGTAACATCACACTTTTCAAAACGTGTTTTTCAGCCCGAAATAAGCGCGTTTTTTCAGACAACTGAATCTCCTTGTAACAGCAAGGCTCAGAAGAGCCCACACACTCAGCCCTTAACCCCAGTGTACAGAAAGTGTCAAAACGTGTTTTTCAGCAGAAATAAACATGTTTCTGCAAGTTTGGTCAACCCCATGTAAGTTATGGGGCAGTAACATTACAATTTTCAAAACGTGTTTTTCAGCCCGAAATAAACGCGTTTTTTCAGACAACTGAATCTCCTTGTAACAGCAAGGCTCAGAAGAGCCCACACACTCAGCCCTTAACCCCAGTGTACAGAAAGTGCCAAAACGTGTTTTTCAGCAGAAATAAACATGTTTCTGCAAGTTTGGTCAACCCCATGTAAGTTATGGGGCAGTAACATCACATTTTCAAAACGTGTTTTTCAGCCCGAAATAAACGCGTTTTTTCAGACAACTGAATCTCCTTGTAACAGCAAGGCTCAGAAGAGCCCACACACTCAGCCCTTAACCCCAGTGTACAGAAAGTGCCAAAACGTGTTTTTCAGCAGAAATAAACATGTTTCTGCAAGTTTGGTCAACCCCATGTAAGTTAGGGGCAGTAACATCACATTTTCAAAACGTGTTTTTCAGCCCGAAATAAACGCGTTTTTTCAGACAACTGAATCTCCTTGTAACAGCAAGGTTCAGAAGTGCCCACACACTCAGCCCTTAACCCCAGTGTGCAGAAAGGGTCAAAATGTGTTTTTCAGCAGAAATAAACATGTTTCTGCAAGTTTGGTCAACCCCATGTAAGTTATGGGGCATTAACATCACACTTTTCAAAACGTGTTTTTCAGCCCGAAATAAACGCGTTTTTTTCAGACAACTGAATCTCCTTGTAACAGCAAGGCTCAGAAGAGCCCACACACTCAGCCCTTAACCCCAGTGTGCAGAAAGGGTCAAAATGTGTTTTTCAGCAGAAATAAACATGTTTCTGCAAGTTTGGTCAACCCCATGTAAGTTATGGGGCAGTAACATCACACTTTTCAAAACGTGTTTTTCAGCCCGAAATAAACGCGTTTTTTCAGACAACTGAATCTCCTTGTAACAGCAAGGCTCAGAAGAGCCCACACACTCAGCCCTTAACCCCAGTGTACAGAAAGTGTCAAAACGTGTTTTTCAGCAGAAATAAACATGTTTCTGCAAGTTTGGTCAACCCCATGTAAGTTATGGGGCAGTAACATCACACTTTTCAAAACGTGTTTTTCAGCCCGAAATAAACGCGTTTTTTCAGACAACTGAATCTCCTTGTAACAGCAAGGCTCAGAAGTGCCCACACACTCAGCCCTTAACCCCAGTGTGCAGAAAGTGTCAAAACGTGTTTTTCAGCAGAAATAAACATGTTTCTGCAAGTTTGGTCAACCCCATGTTAGTTATGGGGCAGTAACATCACTCTTTTCAAAACGTGTTTTTCAGCCCGAAATAAGCGCGTTTTTTCAGACAACTGAATCTCCTTGTAACAGCAAGGCTCAGAAGAGCCCACACACTCAGCCCTTAACCCCAGTGTGCAGAAAGTGTCAAAACGTGTTTTTCAGCAGAAATAAACATGTTTCTGCAAGTTTGGTCAACCCCATGTAAGTTATGGGGCAGTAACATCACATTTTCAAAACGTGTTTTTCAGCCCGAAATAAACGCGTTTTTTCAGACAACTGAATCTCCTTGTAACAGCAAGGCTCAGAAGTGCCCACACACTCAGCCCTTAACCCCAGTGTGCAGAAAGGGTCAAAATGTGTTTTTCAGCAGAAATAAACATGTTTCTGCAAGTTTGGTCAACCCTATGTAAGTTATGGGGCATTAACATCACACTTTTCAAAACGTGTTTTTCAGCCCGAAATAAGCGCGTTTTTTCAGACAACTGAATCTCCTTGTAACAGCAAGGCTCAGAAGAGCCCACACACTCAGCCCTTAACCCCAGTGTACAGAAAGTGTCAAAACGTGTTTTTCAGCAGAAATAAACATGTTTCTGCAAGTTTGGTCAACCCCATGTAAGTTATGGGGCAGTAACATCACATTTTCAAAACGTGTTTTTCAGCCCGAAATAAACGCGTTTTTTCAGACAACTGAATCTCCTTGTAACAGCAAGGCTCAGAAGTGCCCACACACTCAGCCCTTAACCCCAGTGTGCAGAAAGGGTCAAAATGTGTTTTTCAGCAGAAATAAACATGTTTCTGCAAGTTTGGTCAACCCCATGTAAGTTATGGGGCAGTAACATCACACTTTTCAAAACGTGTTTTTCAGCCCGAAATAAACGCGTTTTTTCAGACAACTGAATCTCCTTGTAACAGCAAGGCTCAGAAGAGCCCACACACTCAGCCCTTAACCCCAGTGTGCAGAAAGTGTCAAAACGTGTTTTTCAGCAGAAATAAACATGTTTCTGCAAGTTTGGTCAACCCCATGTAAGTTATGGGGTAGTAACATCACACTTTTCAAAACGTGTTTTTCAGCCCGAAATAAACGCGTTTTTTCAGACAACTGAATCTCCTTGTAACAGCAAGGCTCAGAAGTGCCCACACACTCAGCCCTTAACCCCAGTGTGCAGAAAGGGTCAAAATGTGTTTTTCAGCAGAAATAAACATGTTTCTGCAAGTTTGGTCAACCCCATGTAAGTTATGGGGTAGTAACATCACACTTTTCAAAACGTGTTTTTCAGCCCGAAATAAGCGCGTTTTTTCAGACAACTGAATCTCCTTGTAACAGCAAGGCTCAGAAGAGCCCACACACTCAGCCCTTAACCCCAGTGTGCAGAAAGTGTCAAAACGTGTTTTTCAGCAGAAATAAACATGTTTCTGCAAGTTTGGTCAACCCCATGTAAGTTATGGGGTAGTAACATCACACTTTTCAAAACGTGTTTTTCAGCCCGAAATAAGCGCGTTTTTTCAGACAACTGAATCTCCTTGTAACAGCAAGGCTCAGAAGAGCCCACACACTCAGCCCTTAACCCCAGTGTACAGAAAGTGTCAAAACGTGTTTTTCAGCAGAAATAAACATGTTTCTGCAAGTTTGGTCAACCCCATGTAAGTTATGGGGCAGTAACATCACACTTTTCAAAACGTGTTTTTCAGCCCGAAATAAACGCGTTTTTTCAGACAACTGAATCTCCTTGTAACAGCAAGGCTCAGAAGTGCCCACAAACTCAGCCCTTAACCCCAGTGTGCAGAAAGGGTCAAAATGTGTTTTTCAGCAGAAATAAACATGTTTCTGCAAGTTTGGTCAACCCCATGTAAGTTATGGGGCATTAACATCACACTTTTCAAAACGTGTTTTTCAGCCCGAAATAAGCGCGTTTTTTCAGACAACTGAATCTCCTTGTAACAGCAAGGCTCAGAAGAGCCCACACACTCAGCCCTTAACCCCAGTGTACAGAAAGTGTCAAAACGTGTTTTTCAGCAGAAATAAACATGTTTCTGCAAGTTTGGTCAACCCCATGTAAGTTATGGGGCAGTAACATCACACTTTTCAAAACGTGTTTTTCAGCCCGAAATAAGCGCGTTTTTTCAGACAACTGAATCTCCTTGTAACAGCAAGGCTCAGAAGAGCCCACACACTCAGCCCTTAACCCCAGTGTGCAGAAAGTGTCAAAACGTGTTTTTCAGCAGAAATAAACATGTTTCTGCAAGTTTGGTCAACCCCATGTAAGTTATGGGGCAGTAACATCACACTTTTCAAAACGTGTTTTTCAGCCCGAAATAAACGCGTTTTTTCAGACAACTGAATCTCCTTGTAACAGCAAGGCTCAGAAGTGCCCACAAACTCAGCCCTTAACCCCAGTGTGCAGAAAGGGTCAAAATGTGTTTTTCAGCAGAAATAAACATGTTTCTGCAAGTTTGGTCAACCCCATGTAAGTTATGGGGCAGTAACATCACACTTTTCAAAACGTGTTTTTCAGCCCGAAATAAACGCGTTTTTTCAGACAACTGAATCTCCTTGTAACAGCAAGGCTCAGAAGAGCCCACACACTCAGCCCTTAACCCCAGTGTGCAGAAAGTGTCAAAACGTGTTTTTCAGCAGAAATAAACATGTTTCTGCAAGTTTGGTCAACCCCATGTAAGTTATGGGGTAGTAACATCACACTTTTCAAAACGTGTTTTTCAGCCCGAAATAAACGCGTTTTTTCAGACAACTGAATCTCCTTGTAACAGCAAGGCTCAGAAGTGCCCACACACTCAGCCCTTAACCCCAGTGTGCAGAAAGGGTCAAAATGTGTTTTTCAGCAGAAATAAACATGTTTCTGCAAGTTTGGTCAACCCCATGTAAGTTATGGGGTAGTAACATCACACTTTTCAAAACGTGTTTTTCAGCCCGAAATAAGCGCGTTTTTTCAGACAACTGAATCTCCTTGTAACAGCAAGGCTCAGAAGAGCCCACACACTCAGCCCTTAACCCCAGTGTGCAGAAAGTGTCAAAACGTGTTTTTCAGCAGAAATAAACATGTTTCTGCAAGTTTGGTCAACCCCATGTAAGTTATGGGGTAGTAACATCACACTTTTCAAAACGTGTTTTTCAGCCCGAAATAAGCGCGTTTTTTCAGACAACTGAATCTCCTTGTAACAGCAAGGCTCAGAAGAGCCCACACACTCAGCCCTTAACCCCAGTGTGCAGAAAGTGTCAAAACGTGTTTTTCAGCAGAAATAAACATGTTTCTGCAAGTTTGGTCAACCCCATGTAAGTTATGGGGTAGTAACATCACACTTTTCAAAACGTGTTTTTCAGCCCGAAATAAGCGCGTTTTTTCAGACAACTGAATCTCCTTGTAACAGCAAGGCTCAGAAGAGCCCACACACTCAGCCCTTAACCCCAGTGTGCAGAAAGTGCCAAAACGTGTTTTTCAGCAGAAATAAACATGTTTCTGCAAGTTTGGTCAACCCCATGTAAGTTATGGGGCAGTAACATCACATTTTCAAAACGTGTTTTTCAGCCCGAAATAAACGCGTTTTTTCAGACAACTGAATCTCCTTGTAACAGCAAGGCTCAGAAGTGCCCACACACTCAGCCCTTAACCCCAGTGTGCAGAAAGGGTCAAAATGTGTTTTTCAGCAGAAATAAACATGTTTCTGCAAGTTTGGTCAACCCCATGTAAGTTATGGGGTAGTAACATCACACTTTTCAAAACGTGTTTTTCAGCCCGAAATAAGCGCGTTTTTTCAGACAACTGAATCTCCTTGTAACAGCAAGGCTCAGAAGAGCCCACACACTCAGCCCTTAACCCCAGTGTGCAGAAAGTGTCAAAACGTGTTTTTCAGCAGAAATAAACATGTTTCTGCAAGTTTGGTCAACCCCATGTAAGTTATGGGGTAGTAACATCACACTTTTCAAAACGTGTTTTTCAGCCCGAAATAAGCGCGTTTTTTCAGACAACTGAATCTCCTTGTAACAGCAAGGCTCAGAAGAGCCCACACACTCAGCCCTTAACCCCAGTGTGCAGAAAGTGTCAAAACGTGTTTTTCAGCAGAAATAAACATGTTTCTGCAAGTTTGGTCAACCCCATGTAAGTTATGGGGCAGTAACATTACAATTTTCAAAACGTGTTTTTCAGCCCGAAATAAGCGCGTTTTTTCAGACAACTGAATCTCCTTGTAACAGCAAGGCTCAGAAGAGCCCACACACTCAGCCCTTAACCCCAGTGTGCAGAAAGTGCCAAAACGTGTTTTTCAGCAGAAATAAACATGTTTCTGCAAGTTTGGTCAACCCCATGTAAGTTATGGGGCAGTAACATCACATTTTCAAAACGTGTTTTTCAGCCCGAAATAAACGCGTTTTTTCAGACAACTGAATCTCCTTGTAACAGCAAGGTTCAGAAGTGCCCACACACTCAGCCCTTAACCCCAGTGTGCAGAAAGGGTCAAAATGTGTTTTTCAGCAGAAATAAACATGTTTCTGCAAGTTTGGTCAACCCCATGTAAGTTATGGGGCATTAACATCACTCTTTTCAAAACGTGTTTTTCAGCCCGAAATAAACGCGTTTTTTTCAGACAACTGAATCTCCTTGTAACAGCAAGGCTCAGAAGAGCCCACACACTCAGCCCTTAACCCCAGTGTGCAGAAAGGGTCAAAATGTGTTTTTCAGCAGAAATAAACATGTTTCTGCAAGTTTGGTCAACCCCATGTAAGTTATGGGGCAGTAACATCACACTTTTCAAAACGTGTTTTTCAGCCCGAAATAAACGCGTTTTTTCAGACAACTGAATCTCCTTGTAACAGCAAGGCTCAGAAGAGCCCACACACTCAGCCCTTAACCCCAGTGTGCAGAAAGTGCCAAAACGTGTTTTTCAGCAGAAATAAACATGTTTCTGCAAGTTTGGTCAACCCCATGTAAGTTATGGGGCAGTAACATCACATTTTCAAAACGTGTTTTTCAGCCCGAAATAAACGCGTTTTTTCAGACAACTGAATCTCCTTGTAACAGCAAGGCTCAGAAGTGCCCACACACTCAGCCCTTAACCCCAGTGTGCAGAAAGGGTCAAAATGTGTTTTTCAGCAGAAATAAACATGTTTCTGCAAGTTTGGTCAACCCCATGTAAGTTATGGGGCATTAACATCACACTTTTCAAAACGTGTTTTTCAGCCCGAAATAAGCGCGTTTTTTCAGACAACTGAATCTCCTTGTAACAGCAAGGCTCAGAAGAGCCCACACACTCAGCCCTTAACCCCAGTGTACAGAAAGTGTCAAAACGTGTTTTTCAGCAGAAATAAACATGTTTCTGCAAGTTTGGTCAACCCCATGTTAGTTATGGGGCAGTAACATCACTCTTTTCAAAACGTGTTTTTCAGCCCGAAATAAGCGCGTTTTTTCAGACAACTGAATCTCCTTGTAACAGCAAGGCTCAGAAGAGCCCACACACTCAGCCCTTAACCCCAGTGTACAGAAAGTGTCAAAACGTGTTTTTCAGCAGAAATAAACATGTTTCTGCAAGTTTGGTCAACCCCATGTAAGTTATGGGGCAGTAACATTACACTTTTCAAAACGTGTTTTTCAGCCCGAAATAAACGCGTTTTTTCAGACAACTGAATCTCCTTGTAACAGCAAGGCTCAGAAGAGCCCACACACTCAGCCCTTAACCCCAGTGTGCAGAAAGTGTCAAAACGTGTTTTTCAGCAGAAATAAACATGTTTCTGCAAGTTTGGTCAACCCCATGTAAGTTATGGAGTAGTAACATCACACTTTTCAAAACGTGTTTTTCAGCCCGAAATAAACGCGTTTTTTCAGACAACTGAATCTCCTTGTAACAGCAAGGCTCAGAAGTGCCCACACACTCAGCCCTTAACCCCAGTGTGCAGAAAGGGTCAAAATGTGTTTTTCAGCAGAAATAAACATGTTTCTGCAAGTTTGGTCAACCCCATGTAAGTTATGGGGTAGTAACATCACACTTTTCAAAACGTGTTTTTCAGCCCGAAATAAGCGCGTTTTTTCAGACAACTGAATCTCCTTGTAACAGCAAGGCTCAGAAGAGCCCACACACTCAGCCCTTAACCCCAGTGTGCAGAAAGTGTCAAAACGTGTTTTTCAGCAGAAATAAACATGTTTCTGCAAGTTTGGTCAACCCCATGTAAGTTATGGGGTAGTAACATCACATTTTCAAAACGTGTTTTTCAGCCCGAAATAAACGCGTTTTTTCAGACAACTGAATCTCCTTGTAACAGCAAGGCTCAGAAGTGCCCACACACTCAGCCCTTAACCCCAGTGTGCAGAAAGGGTCAAAATGTGTTTTTCAGCAGAAATAAACATGTTTCTGCAAGTTTGGTCAACCCCATGTAAGTTATGGGGCATTAACATCACACTTTTCAAAACGTGTTTTTCAGCCCGAAATAAGCGCGTTTTTTCAGACAACTGAATCTCCTTGTAACAGCAAGGCTCAGAGGAGCCCACACACTCAGCCCTTAACCCCAGTGTACAGAAAGTGCCAAAACGTGTTTTTCAGCAGAAATAAACATGTTTCTGCAAGTTTGGTCAACCCCATGTAAGTTATGGGGCAGTAACATCACATTTTCAAAACGTGTTTTTCAGCCCGAAATAAACGCGTTTTTTCAGACAACTGAATCTCCTTGTAACAGCAAGGCTCAGAAGTGCCCACACACTCAGCCCTTAACCCCAGTGTGCAGAAAGGGTCAAAATGTGTTTTTCAGCAGAAATAAACATGTTTCTGCAAGTTTGGTCAACCCCATGTAAGTTATGGGGCAGTAACATCACACTTTTCAAAACGTGTTTTTCAGCCCGAAATAAACGCGTTTTTTCAGACAACTGAATCTCCTTGTAACAGCAAGGCTCAGAAGAGCCCACACACTCAGCCCTTAACCCCAGTGTGCAGAAAGTGTCAAAACGTGTTTTTCAGCAGAAATAAACATGTTTCTGCAAGTTTGGTCAACCCCATGTAAGTTATGGGGTAGTAACATCACACTTTTCAAAACGTGTTTTTCAGCCCGAAATAAACGCGTTTTTTCAGACAACTGAATCTCCTTGTAACAGCAAGGCTCAGAAGTGCCCACACACTCAGCCCTTAACCCCAGTGTGCAGAAAGGGTCAAAATGTGTTTTTCAGCAGAAATAAACATGTTTCTGCAAGTTTGGTCAACCCCATGTAAGTTATGGGGTAGTAACATCACACTTTTCAAAACGTGTTTTTCAGCCCGAAATAAGCGCGTTTTTTCAGACAACTGAATCTCCTTGTAACAGCAAGGCTCAGAAGAGCCCACACACTCAGCCCTTAACCCCAGTGTGCAGAAAGTGTCAAAACGTGTTTTTCAGCAGAAATAAACATGTTTCTGCAAGTTTGGTCAACCCCATGTAAGTTATGGGGTAGTAACATCACACTTTTCAAAACGTGTTTTTCAGCCCGAAATAAGCGCGTTTTTTCAGACAACTGAATCTCCTTGTAACAGCAAGGCTCAGAAGAGCCCACACACTCAGCCCTTAACCCCAGTGTGCAGAAAGTGTCAAAACGTGTTTTTCAGCAGAAATAAACATGTTTCTGCAAGTTTGGTCAACCCCATGTAAGTTATGGGGCAGTAACATTACAATTTTCAAAACGTGTTTTTCAGCCCGAAATAAGCGCGTTTTTTCAGACAACTGAATCTCCTTGTAACAGCAAGGCTCAGAAGTGCCCACACACTCAGCCCTTAACCCCAGTGTGCAGAAAGGGTCAAAATGTGTTTTTCAGCAGAAATAAACATGTTTCTGCAAGTTTGGTCAACCCTATGTAAGTTATGGGGCATTAACATCACACTTTTCAAAACGTGTTTTTCAGCCCGAAATAAGCGCGTTTTTTCAGACAACTGAATCTCCTTGTAACAGCAAGGCTCAGAAGTGCCCACAAACTCAGCCCTTAACCCCAGTGTGCAGAAAGGGTCAAAATGTGTTTTTCAGCAGAAATAAACATGTTTCTGCAAGTTTGGTCAACCCCATGTAAGTTATGGGGCATTAACATCACACTTTTCAAAACGTGTTTTTCAGCCCGAAATAAGCGCGTTTTTTCAGACAACTGAATCTCCTTGTAACAGCAAGGCTCAGAAGTGCCCACACACTCAGCCCTTAACCCCAGTGTGCAGAAAGGGTCAAAATGTGTTTTTCAGCAGAAATAAACATGTTTCTGCAAGTTTGGTCAACCCCATGTAAGTTATGGGGTAGTAACATCACACTTTTCAAAACGTGTTTTTCAGCCCGAAATAAGCGCGTTTTTTCAGACAACTGAATCTCCTTGTAACAGCAAGGCTCAGAAGTGCCCACACACTCAGCCCTTAACCCCAGTGTGCAGAAAGGGTCAAAATGTGTTTTTCAGCAGAAATAAACATGTTTCTGCAAGTTTGGTCAACCCCATGTAAGTTATGGGGCAGTAACATCACACTTTTCAAAACGTGTTTTTCAGCCCGAAATAAACGCGTTTTTTCAGACAACTGAATCTCCTTGTAACAGCAAGGCTCAGAAGAGCCCACACACTCAGCCCTTAACCCCAGTGTGCAGAAAGTGTCAAAACGTGTTTTTCAGCAGAAATAAACATGTTTCTGCAAGTTTGGTCAACCCCATGTAAGTTATGGGGTAGTAACATCACACTTTTCAAAACGTGTTTTTCAGCCCGAAATAAACGCGTTTTTTCAGACAACTGAATCTCCTTGTAACAGCAAGGCTCAGAAGTGCCCACACACTCAGCCCTTAACCCCAGTGTGCAGAAAGGGTCAAAATGTGTTTTTCAGCAGAAATAAACATGTTTCTGCAAGTTTGGTCAACCCCATGTAAGTTATGGGGTAGTAACATCACACTTTTCAAAACGTGTTTTTCAGCCCGAAATAAGCGCGTTTTTTCAGACAACTGAATCTCCTTGTAACAGCAAGGCTCAGAAGAGCCCACACACTCAGCCCTTAACCCCAGTGTGCAGAAAGTGTCAAAACGTGTTTTTCAGCAGAAATAAACATGTTTCTGCAAGTTTGGTCAACCCCATGTAAGTTATGGGGTAGTAACATCACACTTTTCAAAACGTGTTTTTCAGCCCGAAATAAGCGCGTTTTTTCAGACAACTGAATCTCCTTGTAACAGCAAGGCTCAGAAGAGCCCACACACTCAGCCCTTAACCCCAGTGTACAGAAAGTGTCAAAACGTGTTTTTCAGCAGAAATAAACATGTTTCTGCAAGTTTGGTCAACCCCATGTAAGTTATGGGGCAGTAACATCACACTTTTCAAAACGTGTTTTTCAGCCCGAAATAAACGCGTTTTTTCAGACAACTGAATCTCCTTGTAACAGCAAGGCTCAGAAGTGCCCACACACTCAGCCCTTAACCCCAGTGTGCAGAAAGGGTCAAAATGTGTTTTTCAGCAGAAATAAACATGTTTCTGCAAGTTTGGTCAACCCTATGTAAGTTATGGGGCATTAACATCACACTTTTCAAAACGTGTTTTTCAGCCCGAAATAAGCGCGTTTTTTCAGACAACTGAATCTCCTTGTAACAGCAAGGCTCAGAAGAGCCCACACACTCAGCCCTTAACCCCAGTGTACAGAAAGTGTCAAAACGTGTTTTTCAGCAGAAATAAACATGTTTCTGCAAGTTTGGTCAACCCCATGTAAGTTATGGGGCAGTAACATCACATTTTCAAAACGTGTTTTTCAGCCCGAAATAAACGCGTTTTTTCAGACAACTGAATCTCCTTGTAACAGCAAGGCTCAGAAGTGCCCACACACTCAGCCCTTAACCCCAGTGTGCAGAAAGGGTCAAAATGTGTTTTTCAGCAGAAATAAACATGTTTCTGCAAGTTTGGTCAACCCCATGTAAGTTATGGGGCAGTAACATCACACTTTTCAAAACGTGTTTTTCAGCCCGAAATAAACGCGTTTTTTCAGACAACTGAATCTCCTTGTAACAGCAAGGCTCAGAAGAGCCCACACACTCAGCCCTTAACCCCAGTGTGCAGAAAGTGTCAAAACGTGTTTTTCAGCAGAAATAAACATGTTTCTGCAAGTTTGGTCAACCCCATGTAAGTTATGGGGTAGTAACATCACACTTTTCAAAACGTGTTTTTCAGCCCGAAATAAGCGCGTTTTTTCAGACAACTGAATCTCCTTGTAACAGCAAGGCTCAGAAGTGCCCACACACTCAGCCCTTAACCCCAGTGTGCAGAAAGGGTCAAAATGTGTTTTTCAGCAGAAATAAACATGTTTCTGCAAGTTTGGTCAACCCTATGTAAGTTATGGGGCATTAACATCACACTTTTCAAAACGTGTTTTTCAGCCCGAAATAAACGCGTTTTTTCAGACAACTGAATCTCCTTGTAACAGCAAGGCTCAGAAGTGCCCACACACTCAGCCCTTAACCCCAGTGTGCAGAAAGGGTCAAAATGTGTTTTTCAGCAGAAATAAACATGTTTCTGCAAGTTTGGTCAACCCTATGTAAGTTATGGGGCATTAACATCACACTTTTCAAAACGTGTTTTTCAGCCCGAAATAAACGCGTTTTTTCAGACAACTGAATCTCCTTGTAACAGCAAGGCTCAGAAGTGCCCACACACTCAGCCCTTAACCCCAGTGTGCAGAAAGGGTCAAAATGTGTTTTTCAGCAGAAATAAACATGTTTCTGCAAGTTTGGTCAACCCTATGTAAGTTATGGGGCATTAACATCACACTTTTCAAAACGTGTTTTTCAGCCCGAAATAAGCGCGTTTTTTCAGACAACTGAATCTCCTTGTAACAGCAAGGCTCAGAAGTGCCCACAAACTCAGCCCTTAACCCCAGTGTGCAGAAAGGGTCAAAATGTGTTTTTCAGCAGAAATAAACATGTTTCTGCAAGTTTGGTCAACCCCATGTAAGTTATGGGGCATTAACATCACACTTTTCAAAACGTGTTTTTCAGCCCGAAATAAGCGCGTTTTTTCAGACAACTGAATCTCCTTGTAACAGCAAGGCTCAGAAGTGCCCACACACTCAGCCCTTAACCCCAGTGTGCAGAAAGGGTCAAAACGTGTTTTTCAGCAGAAATAAACATGTTTCTGCAAGTTTGGTCAACCCCATGTAAGTTATGGGGTAGTAACATCACACTTTTCAAAACGTGTTTTTCAGCCCGAAATAAGCGCGTTTTTTCAGACAACTGAATCTCCTTGTAACAGCAAGGCTCAGAAGAGCCCACACACTCAGCCCTTAACCCCAGTGTACAGAAAGTGTCAAAACGTGTTTTTCAGCAGAAATAAACATGTTTCTGCAAGTTTGGTCAACCCCATGTAAGTTATGGGGCAGTAACATCACATTTTCAAAACGTGTTTTTCAGCCCGAAATAAACGCGTTTTTTCAGACAACTGAATCTCCTTGTAACAGCAAGGCTCAGAAGTGCCCACACACTCAGCCCTTAACCCCAGTGTGCAGAAAGGGTCAAAATGTGTTTTTCAGCAGAAATAAACATGTTTCTGCAAGTTTGGTCAACCCCATGTAAGTTATGGGGTAGTAACATCACACTTTTCAAAACGTGTTTTTCAGCCCGAAATAAACGCGTTTTTTCAGACAACTGAATCTCCTTGTAACAGCAAGGCTCAGAAGTGCCCACACACTCAGCCCTTAACCCCAGTGTGCAGAAAGGGTCAAAATGTGTTTTTCAGCAGAAATAAACATGTTTCTGCAAGTTTGGTCAACCCCATGTAAGTTATGGGGTAGTAACATCACACTTTTCAAAACGTGTTTTTCAGCCCGAAATAAGCGCGTTTTTTCAGACAACTGAATCTCCTTGTAACAGCAAGGCTCAGAAGAGCCCACACACTCAGCCCTTAACCCCAGTGTGCAGAAAGTGTCAAAACGTGTTTTTCAGCAGAAATAAACATGTTTCTGCAAGTTTGGTCAACCCCATGTAAGTTATGGGGTAGTAACATCACACTTTTCAAAACGTGTTTTTCAGCCCGAAATAAGCGCGTTTTTTCAGACAACTGAATCTCCTTGTAACAGCAAGGCTCAGAAGAGCCCACACACTCAGCCCTTAACCCCAGTGTACAGAAAGTGTCAAAACGTGTTTTTCAGCAGAAATAAACATGTTTCTGCAAGTTTGGTCAACCCCATGTAAGTTATGGGGCAGTAACATCACACTTTTCAAAACGTGTTTTTCAGCCCGAAATAAACGCGTTTTTTCAGACAACTGAATCTCCTTGTAACAGCAAGGCTCAGAAGTGCCCACACACTCAGCCCTTAACCCCAGTGTGCAGAAAGGGTCAAAATGTGTTTTTCAGCAGAAATAAACATGTTTCTGCAAGTTTGGTCAACCCCATGTAAGTTATGGGGCAGTAACATCACACTTTTCAAAACGTGTTTTTCAGCCCGAAATAAACGCGTTTTTTCAGACAACTGAATCTCCTTGTAACAGCAAGGCTCAGAAGAGCCCACACACTCAGCCCTTAACCCCAGTGTGCAGAAAGTGTCAAAACGTGTTTTTCAGCAGAAATAAACATGTTTCTGCAAGTTTGGTCAACCCCATGTAAGTTATGGGGTAGTAACATCACACTTTTCAAAACGTGTTTTTCAGCCCGAAATAAACGCGTTTTTTCAGACAACTGAATCTCCTTGTAACAGCAAGGCTCAGAAGTGCCCACACACTCAGCCCTTAACCCCAGTGTGCAGAAAGGGTCAAAATGTGTTTTTCAGCAGAAATAAACATGTTTCTGCAAGTTTGGTCAACCCCATGTAAGTTATGGGGTAGTAACATCACACTTTTCAAAACGTGTTTTTCAGCCCGAAATAAGCGCGTTTTTTCAGACAACTGAATCTCCTTGTAACAGCAAGGCTCAGAAGAGCCCACACACTCAGCCCTTAACCCCAGTGTGCAGAAAGTGTCAAAACGTGTTTTTCAGCAGAAATAAACATGTTTCTGCAAGTTTGGTCAACCCCATGTAAGTTATGGGGTAGTAACATCACACTTTTCAAAACGTGTTTTTCAGCCCGAAATAAGCGCGTTTTTTCAGACAACTGAATCTCCTTGTAACAGCAAGGCTCAGAAGAGCCCACACACTCAGCCCTTAACCCCAGTGTGCAGAAAGTGTCAAAACGTGTTTTTCAGCAGAAATAAACATGTTTCTGCAAGTTTTGGTCAACCCCATGTAAGTTATGGGGCAGTAACATTACAATTTTCAAAACGTGTTTTTCAGCCCGAAATAAGCGCGTTTTTTCAGACAACTGAATCTCCTTGTAACAGCAAGGCTCAGAAGTGCCCACACACTCAGCCCTTAACCCCAGTGTGCAGAAAGGGTCAAAATGTGTTTTTCAGCAGAAAATAAACATGTTTCTGCAAGTTTGGTCAACCCTATGTAAGTTATGGGGCATTAACATCACACTTTTCAAAACGTGTTTTTCAGCCCGAAATAAGCGCGTTTTTTCAGACAACTGAATCTCCTTGTAACAGCAAGGCTCAGAAGTGCCCACAAACTCAGCCCTTAACCCCAGTGTGCAAAAAGGGTCAAAATGTGTTTTTCAGCAGAAATAAACATGTTTCTGCAAGTTTGGTCAACCCCATGTAAGTTATGGGGCATTAACATCACACTTTTCAAAACGTGTTTTTCAGCCCGAAATAAGCGCGTTTTTTCAGACAACTGAATCTCCTTGTAACAGCAAGGCTCAGAAGTGCCCACACACTCAGCCCTTAACCCCAGTGTGCAGAAAGGGTCAAAATGTGTTTTTCAGCAGAAATAAACATGTTTCTGCAAGTTTGGTCAACCCCATGTAAGTTATGGGGTAGTAACATCACACTTTTCAAAACGTGTTTTTCAGCCCGAAATAAGCGCGTTTTTCAGACAACTGAATCTCCTTGTAACAGCAAGGCTCAGAAGAGCCCACACACTCAGCCCTTAACCCCAGTGTGCAGAAAGTGTCAAAACGTGTTTTTCAGCAGAAATAAACATGTTTCTGCAAGTTTGGTCAACCCCATGTAAGTTATGGGGCAGTAACATTACAATTTTCAAAACGTGTTTTTCAGCCCGAAATAAGCGCGTTTTTTCAGACAACTGAATCTCCTTGTAACAGCAAGGCTCAGAAGTGCCCACACACTCAGCCCTTAACCCCAGTGTGCAGAAAGGGTCAAAATGTGTTTTTCAGCAGAAATAAACATGTTTCTGCAAGTTTGGTCAACCCCATGTAAGTTATGGGGCAGTAACATCACATTTTCAAAACGTGTTTTTCAGCCCGAAATAAACGCGTTTTTTCAGACAACTGAATCTCCTTGTAACAGCAAGGCTCAGAAGTGCCCACAAACTCAGCCCTTAACCCCAGTGTGCAGAAAGGGTCAAAATGTGTTTTTCAGCAGAAATAAACATGTTTCTGCAAGTTTGGTCAACCCCATGTAAGTTATGGGGCATTAACATCACACTTTTCAAAACGTGTTTTTCAGCCCGAAATAAGCGCGTTTTTTCAGACAACTGAATCTCCTTGTAACAGCAAGGCTCAGAAGTGCCCACACACTCAGCCCTTAACCCCAGTGTGCAGAAAGGGTCAAAATGTGTTTTTCAGCAGAAATAAACATGTTTCTGCAAGTTTGGTCAACCCCATGTAAGTTATGGGGCAGTAACATCACATTTTCAAAACGTGTTTTTCAGCCCGAAATAAACGCGTTTTTTCATACAACTGAATCTCCTTGTAACAGCAAGGCTCAGAAGTGCCCACAAACTCAGCCCTTAACCCCAGTGTGCAGAAAGGGTCAAAATGTGTTTTTCAGCAGAAATAAACATGTTTCTGCAAGTTTGGTCAACCCCATGTAAGTTATGGGGCATTAACATCACACTTTTCAAAACGTGTTTTTCAGCCCGAAATAAGCGCGTTTTTTCAGACAACTGAATCTCCTTGTAACAGCAAGGCTCAGAAGAGCCCACACACTCAGCCCTTAACCCCAGTGTACAGAAAGTGTCAAAACGTGTTTTTCAGCAGAAATAAACATGTTTCTGCAAGTTTGGTCAACCCCATGTAAGTTATGGGGCAGTAACATTACACTTTTCAAAACGTGTTTTTCAGCCCGAAATAAACGCGTTTTTTCAGACAACTGAATCTCCTTGTAACAGCAAGGCTCAGAAGTGCCCACAAACTCAGCCCTTAACCCCAGTGTGCAGAAAGGGTCAAAATGTGTTTTTCAGCAGAAATAAACATGTTTCTGCAAGTTTGGTCAACCCCATGTAAGTTATGGGGCAGTAACATTACAATTTTCAAAACGTGTTTTTCAGCCCGAAATAAGCGCGTTTTTTCAGACAACTGAATCTCCTTGTAACAGCAAGGCTCAGAAGTGCCCACACACTCAGCCCTTAACCCCAGTGTGCAGAAAGGGTCAAAATGTGTTTTTCAGCAGAAATAAACATGTTTCTGCAAGTTTGGTCAACCCCATGTAAGTTATGGGGTAGTAACATCACACTTTTCAAAACGTGTTTTTCAGCCCGAAATAAGCGCGTTTTTTCAGACAACTGAATCTCCTTGTAACAGCAAGGCTCAGAAGAGCCCACACACTCAACCCTTAACCCCAGTGTGCAGAAAGTGTCAAAACGTGTTTTTCAGCAGAAATAAACATGTTTCTGCAAGTTTGGTCAACCCCATGTAAGTTATGGGGCAGTAACATTACAATTTTCAAAACGTGTTTTTCAGCCCGAAATAAGCGCGTTTTTTCAGACAACTGAATCTCCTTGTAACAGCAAGGCTCAGAAGTGCCCACACACTCAGCCCTTAACCCCAGTGTGCAGAAAGGGTCAAAATGTGTTTTTCAGCAGAAATAAACATGTTTCTGCAAGTTTGGTCAACCCTATGTAAGTTATGGGGCATTAACATCACACTTTTCAAAACGTGTTTTTCAGCCCGAAATAAGCGCGTTTTTTCAGACAACTGAATCTCCTTGTAACAGCAAGGCTCAGAAGTGCCCACAAACTCAGCCCTTAACCCCAGTGTGCAGAAAGGGTCAAAATGTGTTTTTCAGCAGAAATAAACATGTTTCTGCAAGTTTGGTCAACCCCATGTAAGTTATGGGGTAGTAACATCACACTTTTCAAAACGTGTTTTTCAGCCCGAAATAAGCGCGTTTTTTCAGACAACTGAATCTCCTTGTAACAGCAAGGCTCAGAAGAGCCCACACACTCAGCCCTTAACCCCAGTGTGCAGAAAGTGTCAAAACGTGTTTTTCAGCAGAAATAAACATGTTTCTGCAAGTTTGGTCAACCCCATGTAAGTTATGGGGCAGTAACATTACAATTTTCAAAACGTGTTTTTCAGCCCGAAATAAGCGCGTTTTTTCAGACAACTGAATCTCCTTGTAACAGCAAGGCTCAGAAGTGCCCACACACTCAGCCCTTAACCCCAGTGTGCAGAAAGGGTCAAAATGTGTTTTTCAGCAGAAATAAACATGTTTCTGCAAGTTTGGTCAACCCCATGTAAGTTATGGGGCAGTAACATCACATTTTCAAAACGTGTTTTTCAGCCCGAAATAAACGCGTTTTTTCAGACAACTGAATCTCCTTGTAACAGCAAGGCTCAGAAGTGCCCACAAACTCATCCCTTAACCCCAGTGTGCAGAAAGGGTCAAAATGTGTTTTTCAGCAGAAATAAACATGTTTCTGCAAGTTTGGTCAACCCCATGTAAGTTATGGGGCATTAACATCACACTTTTCAAAACGTGTTTTTCAGCCCGAAATAAGCGCGTTTTTTCAGACAACTGAATCTCCTTGTAACAGCAAGGCTCAGAAGAGCCCACACACTCAGCCCTTAACCCCAGTGTACAGAAAGTGTCAAAACGTGTTTTTCAGCAGAAATAAACATGTTTCTGCAAGTTTGGTCAACCCCATGTAAGTTATGGGGCAGTAACATTACACTTTTCAAAACGTGTTTTTCAGCCCGAAATAAACGCGTTTTTTCAGACAACTGAATCTCCTTGTAACAGCAAGGCTCAGAAGTGCCCACACACTCAGCCCTTAACCCCAGTGTGCAGAAAGGGTCAAAATGTGTTTTTCAGCAGAAATAAACATGTTTCTGCAAGTTTGGTCAACCCTATGTAAGTTATGGGGCATTAACATCACACTTTTCAAAACGTGTTTTTCAGCCCGAAATAAGCGCGTTTTTTCAGACAACTGAATCTCCTTGTAACAGCAAGGCTCAGAAGTGCCCACAAACTCAGCCCTTAACCCCAGTGTGCAGAAAGGGTCAAAATGTGTTTTTCAGCAGAAATAAACATGTTTCTGCAAGATTGGTCAACCCCATGTAAGTTATGGGGTAGTAACATCACACTTTTCAAAACGTGTTTTTCAGCCCGAAATAAACGCGTTTTTTCAGACAACTGAATCTCCTTGTAACAGCAAGGCTCAGAAGTGCCCACACACTCAGCCCTTAACCCCAGTGTGCAGAAAGGGTCAAAATGTGTTTTTCAGCAGAAATAAACATGTTTCTGCAAGTTTGGTCAACCCCATGTAAGTTATGGGGTAGTAACATCACACTTTTCAAAACGTGTTTTTCAGCCCGAAATAAGCGCGTTTTTTCAGACAACTGAATCTCCTTGTAACAGCAAGGCTCAGAAGAGCCCACACACTCAGCCCTTAACCCCAGTGTACAGAAAGTGTCAAAACGTGTTTTTCAGCAGAAATAAACATGTTTCTGCAAGTTTGGTCAACCCCATGTAAGTTATGGGGCAGTAACATCACACTTTTCAAAACGTGTTTTTCAGCCCGAAATAAACGCGTTTTTTCAGACAACTGAATCTCCTTGTAACAGCAAGGCTCAGAAGTGCCCACAAACTCAGCCCTTAACCCCAGTGTGCAGAAAGTGTCAAAACGTGTTTTTCAGCAGAAATAAACATGTTTCTGCAAGTTTGGTCAACCCCATGTAAGTTATGGGGTAGTAACATCACACTTTTCAAAACGTGTTTTTCAGCCCGAAATAAACGCGTTTTTTCAGACAACTGAATCTCCTTGTAACAGCAAGGCTCAGAAGTGCCCACAAACTCAGCCCTTAACCCCAGTGTGCAGAAAGGGTCAAAATGTGTTTTTCAGCAGAAATAAACATGTTTCTGCAAGTTTGGTCAACCCCATGTAAGTTATGGGGCATTAACATCACACTTTTCAAAACGTGTTTTTCAGCCCGAAATAAGCGCGTTTTTTCAGACAACTGAATCTCCTTGTAACAGCAAGGCTCAGAAGAGCCCACACACTCAGCCCTTAACCCCAGTGTACAGAAAGTGTCAAAACGTGTTTTTCAGCAGAAATAAACATGTTTCTGCAAGTTTGGTCAACCCCATGTAAGTTATGGGGCAGTAACATCACATTTTCAAAACGTGTTTTTCAGCCCGAAATAAACGCGTTTTTTCAGACAACTGAATCTCCTTGTAACAGCAAGGCTCAGAAGTGCCCACACACTCAGCCCTTAACCCCAGTGTGCAGAAAGGGTCAAAATGTGTTTTTCAGCAGAAATAAACATGTTTCTGCAAGTTTGGTCAACCCCATGTAAGTTATGGGGCAGTAACATCACATTTTCAAAACGTGTTTTTCAGCCCGAAATAAACGCGTTTTTTCAGACAACTGAATCTCCTTGTAACAGCAAGGCTCAGAAGTGCCCACACACTCAGCCCTTAACCCCAGTGTGCAGAAAGGGTCAAAATGTGTTTTTCAGCAGAAATAAACATGTTTCTGCAAGTTTGGTCAACCCCATGTAAGTTATGGGGCAGTAACATCACATTTTCAAAACGTGTTTTTCAGCCCGAAATAAACGCGTTTTTTCAGACAACTGAATCTCCTTGTAACAGCAAGGCTCAGAAGTGCCCACACACTCAGCCCTTAACCCCAGTGTGCAGAAAGGGTCAAAATGTGTTTTTCAGCAGAAATAAACATGTTTCTGCAAGTTTGGTCAACCCCATGTAAGTTATGGGGCATTAACATCACACTTTTCAAAACGTGTTTTTCAGCCCGAAATAAGCGCGTTTTTTCAGACAACTGAATCTCCTTGTAACAGCAAGGCTCAGAAGAGCCCACACACTCAGCCCTTAACCCCAGTGTGCAGAAAGGGTCAAAATGTGTTTTTCAGCAGAAATAAACATGTTTCTGCAAGTTTGGTCAACCCCATGTAAGTTATGGGGTAGTAACATCACACTTTTCAAAACGTGTTTTTCAGCCCGAAATAAGCGCGTTTTTTCAGACAACTGAATCTCCTTGTAACAGCAAGGCTCAGAAGAGCCCACAC
Organism: Lepisosteus oculatus; assembly: GCF_040954835.1. Lineage (NCBI taxonomy): Eukaryota > Metazoa > Chordata > Actinopteri > Semionotiformes > Lepisosteidae > Lepisosteus > Lepisosteus oculatus. Next base: position 39,879 of record NW_027167764.1, on the reverse strand, counting down.
ACTCAGCCCTTAACCCCAGTGTGCAGAAAGTGTCAAAACGTGTTTTTCAGCAGAAATAAACATGTTTCTGCAAGTTTGGTCAACCCCATGTAAGTTATGGGGCAGTAACATTACAATTTTCAAAACGTGTTTTTCAGCCCGAAATAAGCGCGTTTTTTCAGACAACTGAATCTCCTTGTAACAGCAAGGCTCAGAAGTGCCCACACACTCAGCCCTTAACCCCAGTGTGCAGAAAGGGTCAAAATGTGTTTTTCAGCAGAAATAAACATGTTTCTGCAAGTTTGGTCAACCCTATGTAAGTTATGGGGCATTAACATCACACTTTTCAAAACGTGTTTTTCAGCCCGAAATAAGCGCGTTTTTTCAGACAACTGAATCTCCTTGTAACAGCAAGGCTCAGAAGTGCCCACAAACTCAGCCCTTAACCCCAGTGTGCAGAAAGGGTCAAAATGTGTTTTTCAGCAGAAATAAACATGTTTCTGCAAGTTTGGTCAACCCCATGTAAGTTATGGGGTAGTAACATCACACTTTTCAAAACGTGTTTTTCAGCCCGAAATAAGCGCGTTTTTTCAGACAACTGAATCTCCTTGTAACAGCAAGGCTCAGAAGAGCCCACACACTCAGCCCTTAACCCCAGTGTGCAGAAAGTGTCAAAACGTGTTTTTCAGCAGAAATAAACATGTTTCTGCAAGTTTGGTCAACCCCATGTAAGTTATGGGGCAGTAACATTACAATTTTCAAAACGTGTTTTTCAGCCCGAAATAAGCGCGTTTTTTCAGACAACTGAATCTCCTTGTAACAGCAAGGCTCAGAAGTGCCCACACACTCAGCCCTTAACCCCAGTGTGCAGAAAGGGTCAAAATGTGTTTTTCAGCAGAAATAAACATGTTTCTGCAAGTTTGGTCAACCCCATGTAAGTTATGGGGCAGTAACATCACATTTTCAAAACGTGTTTTTCAGCCCGAAATAAACGCGTTTTTTCAGACAACTGAATCTCCTTGTAACAGCAAGGCTCAGAAGTGCCCACAAACTCAGCCCTTAACCCCAGTGTGCAGAAAGGGTCAAAATGTGTTTTTCAGCAGAAATAAACATGTTTCTGCAAGTTTGGTCAACCCCATGTAAGTTATGGGGCATTAACATCACACTTTTCAAAACGTGTTTTTCAGCCCGAAATAAGCGCGTTTTTTCAGACAACTGAATCTCCTTGTAACAGCAAGGCTCAGAAGAGCCCACACACTCAGCCCTTAACCCCAGTGTACAGAAAGTGTCAAAACGTGTTTTTCAGCAGAAATAAACATGTTTCTGCAAGTTTGGTCAACCCCATGTAAGTTATGGGGCAGTAACATTACACTTTTCAAAACGTGTTTTTCAGCCCGAAATAAACGCGTTTTTTCAGACAACTGAATCTCCTTGTAACAGCAAGGCTCAGAAGTGCCCACACACTCAGCCCTTAACCCCAGTGTGCAGAAAGGGTCAAAATGTGTTTTTCAGCAGAAATAAACATGTTTCTGCAAGTTTGGTCAACCCTATGTAAGTTATGGGGCATTAACATCACACTTTTCAAAACGTGTTTTTCAGCCCGAAATAAGCGCGTTTTTTCAGACAACTGAATCTCCTTGTAACAGCAAGGCTCAGAAGTGCCCACAAACTCAGCCCTTAACCCCAGTGTGCAGAAAGGGTCAAAATGTGTTTTTCAGCAGAAATAAACATGTTTCTGCAAGATTGGTCAACCCCATGTAAGTTATGGGGTAGTAACATCACACTTTTCAAAACGTGTTTTTCAGCCCGAAATAAACGCGTTTTTTCAGACAACTGAATCTCCTTGTAACAGCAAGGCTCAGAAGTGCCCACACACTCAGCCCTTAACCCCAGTGTGCAGAAAGTGTCAAAACGTGTTTTTCAGCAGAAATAAACATGTTTCTGCAAGTTTGGTCAACCCCATGTAAGTTATGGGGCAGTAACATTACAATTTTCAAAACGTGTTTTTCAGCCCGAAATAAGCGCGTTTTTTCAGACAACTGAATCTCCTTGTAACAGCAAGGCTCAGAAGTGCCCACACACTCAGCCCTTAACCCCAGTGTGCAGAAAGGGTCAAAATGTGTTTTTCAGCAGAAATAAACATGTTTCTGCAAGTTTGGTCAACCCCATGTAAGTTATGGGGCAGTAACATCACATTTTCAAAACGTGTTTTTCAGCCCGAAATAAACGCGTTTTTTCAGACAACTGAATCTCCTTGTAACAGCAAGGCTCAGAAGTGCCCACAAACTCAGCCCTTAACCCCAGTGTGCAGAAAGGGTCAAAATGTGTTTTTCAGCAGAAATAAACATGTTTCTGCAAGTTTGGTCAACCCCATGTAAGTTATGGGGCATTAACATCACACTTTTCAAAACGTGTTTTTCAGCCCGAAATAAGCGCGTTTTTTCAGACAACTGAATCTCCTTGTAACAGCAAGGCTCAGAAGAGCCCACACACTCAGCCCTTAACCCCAGTGTACAGAAAGTGTCAAAACGTGTTTTTCAGCAGAAATAAACATGTTTCTGCAAGTTTGGTCAACCCCATGTAAGTTATGGGGCAGTAACATTACACTTTTCAAAACGTGTTTTTCAGCCCGAAATAAACGCGTTTTTTCAGACAACTGAATCTCCTTGTAACAGCAAGGCTCAGAAGAGCCCACACACTCAGCCCTTAACCCCAGTGTGCAGAAAGTGTCAAAACGTGTTTTTCAGCAGAAATAAACATGTTTCTGCAAGTTTGGTCAACCCCATGTAAGTTATGGGGTAGTAACATCACACTTTTCAAAACGTGTTTTTCAGCCCGAAATAAACGCGTTTTTTCAGACAACTGAATCTCCTTGTAACAGCAAGGCTCAGAAGTGCCCACACACTCAGCCCTTAACCCCAGTGTGCAGAAAGGGTCAAAATGTGTTTTTCAGCAGAAATAAACATGTTTCTGCAAGTTTGGTCAACCCCATGTAAGTTATGGGGTAGTAACATCACACTTTTCAAAACGTGTTTTTCAGCCCGAAATAAGCGCGTTTTTTCAGACAACTGAATCTCCTTGTAACAGCAAGGCTCAGAAGAGCCCACACACTCAGCCCTTAACCCCAGTGTGCAGAAAGTGTCAAAACGTGTTTTTCAGCAGAAATAAACATGTTTCTGCAAGTTTGGTCAACCCCATGTAAGTTATGGGGCAGTAACATCACACTTTTCAAAACGTGTTTTTCAGCCCGAAATAAACGCGTTTTTTCAGACAACTGAATCTCCTTGTAACAGCAAGGCTCAGAAGTGCCCACAAACTCAGCCCTTAACCCCAGTGTGCAGAAAGTGTCAAAACGTGTTTTTCAGCAGAAATAAACATGTTTCTGCAAGTTTGGTCAACCCCATGTAAGTTATGGGGTAGTAACATCACACTTTTCAAAACGTGTTTTTCAGCCCGAAATAAACGCGTTTTTTCAGACAACTGAATCTCCTTGTAACAGCAAGGCTCAGAAGAGCCCACACACTCAGCCCTTAACCCCAGTGTACAGAAAGTGTCAAAACGTGTTTTTCAGCAGAAATAAACATGTTTCTGCAAGTTTGGTCAACCCCATGTAAGTTATGGGGCAGTAACATCACATTTTCAAAACGTGTTTTTCAGCCCGAAATAAACGCGTTTTTTCAGACAACTGAATCTCCTTGTAACAGCAAGGCTCAGAAGTGCCCACACACTCAGCCCTTAACCCCAGTGTGCAGAAAGGGTCAAAATGTGTTTTTCAGCAGAAATAAACATGTTTCTGCAAGTTTGGTCAACCCCATGTAAGTTATGGGGCATTAACATCACACTTTTCAAAACGTGTTTTTCAGCCCGAAATAAGCGCGTTTTTTCAGACAACTGAATCTCCTTGTAACAGCAAGGCTCAGAAGAGCCCACACACTCAGCCCTTAACCCCAGTGTACAGAAAGTGTCAAAACGTGTTTTTCAGCAGAAATAAACATGTTTCTGCAAGTTTGGTCAACCCCATGTAAGTTATGGGGCAGTAACATTACACTTTTCAAAACGTGTTTTTCAGCCCGAAATAAACGCGTTTTTTCAGACAACTGAATCTCCTTGTAACAGCAAGGCTCAGAAGAGCCCACACACTCAGCCCTTAACCCCAGTGTGCAGAAAGTGTCAAAACGTGTTTTTCAGCAGAAATAAACATGTTTCTGCAAGTTTGGTCAACCCCATGTAAGTTATGGGGTAGTAACATCACACTTTTCAAAACGTGTTTTTCAGCCCGAAATAAACGCGTTTTTTCAGACAACTGAATCTCCTTGTAACAGCAAGGCTCAGAAGTGCCCACACACTCAGCCCTTAACCCCAGTGTGCAGAAAGGGTCAAAATGTGTTTTTCAGCAGAAATAAACATGTTTCTGCAAGTTTGGTCAACCCCATGTAAGTTATGGGGTAGTAACATCACACTTTTCAAAACGTGTTTTTCAGCCCGAAATAAGCGCGTTTTTTCAGACAACTGAATCTCCTTGTAACAGCAAGGCTCAGAAGAGCCCACACACTCAGCCCTTAACCCCAGTGTGCAGAAAGTGTCAAAACGTGTTTTTCAGCAGAAATAAACATGTTTCTGCAAGTTTGGTCAACCCCATGTAAGTTATGGGGCAGTAACATCACACTTTTCAAAACGTGTTTTTCAGCCCGAAATAAACGCGTTTTTTCAGACAACTGAATCACCTTGTAACAGCAAGGCTCAGAAGTGCCCACAAACTCAGCCCTTAACCCCAGTGTGCAGAAAGTGTCAAAACGTGTTTTTCAGCAGAAATAAACATGTTTCTGCAAGTTTGGTCAACCCCATGTAAGTTATGGGGCAGTAACATCACATTTTCAAAACGTGTTTTTCAGCCCGAAATAAACGCGTTTTTTCAGACAACTGAATCTCCTTGTAACAGCAAGGCTCAGAAGTGCCCACACACTCAGCCCTTAACCCCAGTGTGCAGAAAGGGTCAAAATGTGTTTTTCAGCAGAAATAAACATGTTTCTGCAAGTTTGGTCAACCCCATGTAAGTTATGGGGCAGTAACATCACATTTTCAAAACGTGTTTTTCAGCCCGAAATAAACGCGTTTTTTCAGACAACTGAATCTCCTTGTAACAGCAAGGCTCAGAAGTGCCCACAAACTCAGCCCTTAACCCCAGTGTGCAGAAAGGGTCAAAATGTGTTTTTCAGCAGAAATAAACATGTTTCTGCAAGTTTGGTCAACCCCATGTAAGTTATGGGGCATTAACATCACACTTTTCAAAACGTGTTTTTCAGCCCGAAATAAGCGCGTTTTTTCAGACAACTGAATCTCCTTGTAACAGCAAGGCTCAGAAGAGCCCACACACTCAGCCCTTAACCCCAGTGTACAGAAAGTGTCAAAACGTGTTTTTCAGCAGAAATAAACATGTTTCTGCAAGTTTGGTCAACCCCATGTAAGTTATGGGGCAGTAACATTACACTTTTCAAAACGTGTTTTTCAGCCCGAAATAAACGCGTTTTTTCAGACAACTGAATCTCCTTGTAACAGCAAGGCTCAGAAGAGCCCACACACTCAGCCCTTAACCCCAGTGTGCAGAAAGTGTCAAAACGTGTTTTTCAGCAGAAATAAACATGTTTCTGCAAGTTTGGTCAACCCCATGTAAGTTATGGGGTAGTAACATCACACTTTTCAAAACGTGTTTTTCAGCCCGAAATAAACGCGTTTTTTCAGACAACTGAATCTCCTTGTAACAGCAAGGCTCAGAAGTGCCCACACACTCAGCCCTTAACCCCAGTGTGCAGAAAGGGTCAAAATGTGTTTTTCAGCAGAAATAAACATGTTTCTGCAAGTTTGGTCAACCCCATGTAAGTTATGGGGCAGTAACATCACACTTTTCAAAACGTGTTTTTCAGCCCGAAATAAACGCGTTTTTTCAGACAACTGAATCTCCTTGTAACAGCAAGGCTCAGAAGTGCCCACAAACTCAGCCCTTAACCCCAGTGTGCAGAAAGGGTCAAAATGTGTTTTTCAGCAGAAATAAACATGTTTCTGCAAGTTTGGTCAACCCCATGTAAGTTATGGGGCATTAACATCACACTTTTCAAAACGTGTTTTTCAGCCCGAAATAAGCGCGTTTTTTCAGACAACTGAATCTCCTTGTAACAGCAAGGCTCAGAAGTGCCCACACACTCAGCCCTTAACCCCAGTGTGCAGAAAGGGTCAAAATGTGTTTTTCAGCAGAAATAAACATGTTTCTGCAAGTTTGGTCAACCCCATGTAAGTTATGGGGCAGTAACATCACATTTTCAAAACGTGTTTTTCAGCCCGAAATAAACGCGTTTTTTCAGACAACTGAATCTCCTTGTAACAGCAAGGCTCAGAAGTGCCCACAAACTCAGCCCTTAACCCCAGTGTGCAGAAAGGGTCAAAATGTGTTTTTCAGCAGAAATAAACATGTTTCTGCAAGTTTGGTCAACCCCATGTAAGTTATGGGGCATTAACATCACACTTTTCAAAACGTGTTTTTCAGCCCGAAATAAGCGCGTTTTTTCAGACAACTGAATCTCCTTGTAACAGCAAGGCTCAGAAGAGCCCACACACTCAGCCCTTAACCCCAGTGTACAGAAAGTGTCAAAACGTGTTTTTCAGCAGAAATAAACATGTTTCTGCAAGTTTGGTCAACCCCATGTAAGTTATGGGGCAGTAACATTACACTTTTCAAAACGTGTTTTTCAGCCCGAAATAAACGCGTTTTTTCAGACAACTGAATCTCCTTGTAACAGCAAGGCTCAGAAGAGCCCACACACTCAGCCCTTAACCCCAGTGTGCAGAAAGTGTCAAAACGTGTTTTTCAGCAGAAATAAACATGTTTCTGCAAGTTTGGTCAACCCCATGTAAGTTATGGGGCATTAACATCACACTTTTCAAAACGTGTTTTTCAGCCCGAAATAAACGCGTTTTTTCAGACAACTGAATCTCCTTGTAACAGCAAGGCTCAGAAGTGCCCACACACTCAGCCCTTAACCCCAGTGTGCAGAAAGGGTCAAAATGTGTTTTTCAGCAGAAATAAACATGTTTCTGCAAGTTTGGTCAACCCCATGTAAGTTATGGGGCAGTAACATCACATTTTCAAAACGTGTTTTTCAGCCCGAAAAAAACGCGTTTTTTCAGACAACTGAATCTCCTTGTAACAGCAAGGCTCAGAAGAGCCCACACACTCAGCCCTTAACCCCAGTGTACAGAAAGTGTCAAAACGTGTTTTTCAGCAGAAATAAACATGTTTCTGCAAGTTTGGTCAACCCCATGTAAGTTATGGGGCAGTAACATCACACTTTTCAAAACGTGTTTTTCAGCCCGAAATAAACGCGTTTTTTCAGACAACTGAATCTCCTTGTAACAGCAAGGCTCAGAAGTGCCCACACACTCAGCCCTTAACCCCAGTGTGCAGAAAGTGTCAAAACGTGTTTTTCAGCAGAAATAAACATGTTTCTGCAAGTTTGGTCAACCCCATGTTAGTTATGGGGCAGTAACATCACTCTTTTCAAAACGTGTTTTTCAGCCCGAAATAAGCGCGTTTTTTCAGACAACTGAATCTCCTTGTAACAGCAAGGCTCAGAAGAGCCCACACACTCAGCCCTTAACCCCAGTGTACAGAAAGTGTCAAAACGTGTTTTTCAGCAGAAATAAACATGTTTCTGCAAGTTTGGTCAACCCCATGTAAGTTATGGGGCAGTAACATTACACTTTTCAAAACGTGTTTTTCAGCCCGAAATAAACGCGTTTTTTCAGACAACTGAATCTCCTTGTAACAGCAAGGCTCAGAAGAGCCCACACACTCAGCCCTTAACCCCAGTGTGCAGAAAGTGTCAAAACGTGTTTTTCAGCAGAAATAAACATGTTTCTGCAAGTTTGGTCAACCCCATGTAAGTTATGGGGTAGTAACATCACACTTTTCAAAACGTGTTTTTCAGCCCGAAATAAACGCGTTTTTTCAGACAACTGAATCTCCTTGTAACAGCAAGGCTCAGAAGTGCCCACACACTCAGCCCTTAACCCCAGTGTGCAGAAAGGGTCAAAATGTGTTTTTCAGCAGAAATAAACATGTTTCTGCAAGTTTGGTCAACGCCATGTAAGTTATGGGGTAGTAACATCACACTTTTCAAAACGTGTTTTTCAGCCCGAAATAAGCGCGTTTTTTCAGACAACTGAATCTCCTTGTAACAGCAAGGCTCAGAAGAGCCCACACACTCAGCCCTTAACCCCAGTGTGCAGAAAGTGTCAAAACGTGTTTTTCAGCAGAAATAAACATGTTTCTGCAAGTTTGGTCAACCCCATGTAAGTTATGGGGCAGTAACATCACACTTTTCAAAACGTGTTTTTCAGCCCGAAATAAACGCGTTTTTTCAGACAACTGAATCTCCTTGTAACAGCAAGGCTCAGAAGTGCCCACAAACTCAGCCCTTAACCCCAGTGTGCAGAAAGTGTCAAAACGTGTTTTTCAGCAGAAATAAACATGTTTCTGCAAGTTTGGTCAACCCCATGTAAGTTATGGGGCAGTAACATCACATTTTCAAAACGTGTTTTTCAGCCCGAAATAAACGCGTTTTTTCAGACAACTGAATCTCCTTGTAACAGCAAGGCTCAGAAGTGCCCACACACTCAGCCCTTAACCCCAGTGTGCAGAAAGGGTCAAAATGTGTTTTTCAGCAGAAATAAACATGTTTCTGCAAGTTTGGTCAACCCCATGTAAGTTATGGGGCAGTAACATCACACTTTTCAAAACGTGTTTTTCAGCCCGAAATAAGCGCGTTTTTTCAGACAACTGAATCTCCTTGTAACAGCAAGGCTCAGAAGAGCCCACACACTCAGCCCTTAACCCCAGTGTACAGAAAGTGTCAAAACGTGTTTTTCAGCAGAAATAAACATGTTTCTGCAAGTTTGGTCAACCCCATGTAAGTTATGGGGCAGTAACATTACACTTTTCAAAACGTGTTTTTCAGCCCGAAATAAACGCGTTTTTTCAGACAACTGAATCTCCTTGTAACAGCAAGGCTCAGAAGAGCCCACACACTCAGCCCTTAACCCCAGTGTGCAGAAAGTGTCAAAACGTGTTTTTCAGCAGAAATAAACATGTTTCTGCAAGTTTGGTCAACCCCATGTAAGTTATGGGGTAGTAACATCACACTTTTCAAAACGTGTTTTTCAGCCCGAAATAAACGCGTTTTTTCAGACAACTGAATCTCCTTGTAACAGCAAGGCTCAGAAGTGCCCACACACTCAGCCCTTAACCCCAGTGTGCAGAAAGGGTCAAAATGTGTTTTTCAGCAGAAATAAACATGTTTCTGCAAGTTTGGTCAACCCCATGTAAGTTATGGGGCAGTAACATCACACTTTTCAAAACGTGTTTTTCAGCCCGAAATAAACGCGTTTTTTCAGACAACTGAATCTCCTTGTAACAGCAAGGCTCAGAAGTGCCCACAAACTCAGCCCTTAACCCCAGTGTGCAGAAAGGGTCAAAATGTGTTTTTCAGCAGAAATAAACATGTTTCTGCAAGTTTGGTCAACCCCATGTAAGTTATGGGGCATTAACATCACACTTTTCAAAACGTGTTTTTCAGCCCGAAATAAGCGCGTTTTTTCAGACAACTGAATCTCCTTGTAACAGCAAGGCTCAGAAGTGCCCACACACTCAGCCCTTAACCCCAGTGTGCAGAAAGGGTCAAAATGTGTTTTTCAGCAGAAATAAACATGTTTCTGCAAGTTTGGTCAACCCCATGTAAGTTATGGGGCAGTAACATCACATTTTCAAAACGTGTTTTTCAGCCCGAAATAAACGCGTTTTTTCAGACAACTGAATCTCCTTGTAACAGCAAGGCTCAGAAGTGCCCACAAACTCAGCCCTTAACCCCAGTGTGCAGAAAGGGTCAAAATGTGTTTTTCAGCAGAAATAAACATGTTTCTGCAAGTTTGGTCAACCCCATGTAAGTTATGGGGCATTAACATCACACTTTTCAAAACGTGTTTTTCAGCCCGAAATAAGCGCGTTTTTTCAGACAACTGAATCTCCTTGTAACAGCAAGGCTCAGAAGAGCCCACACACTCAGCCCTTAACCCCAGTGTACAGAAAGTGTCAAAACGTGTTTTTCAGCAGAAATAAACATGTTTCTGCAAGTTTGGTCAACCCCATGTAAGTTATGGGGCAGTAACATTACACTTTTCAAAACGTGTTTTTCAGCCCGAAATAAACGCGTTTTTTCAGACAACTGAATCTCCTTGTAACAGCAAGGCTCAGAAGAGCCCACACACTCAGCCCTTAACCCCAGTGTGCAGAAAGTGTCAAAACGTGTTTTTCAGCAGAAATAAACATGTTTCTGCAAGTTTGGTCAACCCCATGTAAGTTATGGGGCATTAACATCACACTTTTCAAAACGTGTTTTTCAGCCCGAAATAAACGCGTTTTTTCAGACAACTGAATCTCCTTGTAACAGCAAGGCTCAGAAGTGCCCACACACTCAGCCCTTAACCCCAGTGTGCAGAAAGGGTCAAAATGTGTTTTTCAGCAGAAATAAACATGTTTCTGCAAGTTTGGTCAACCCCATGTAAGTTATGGGGCAGTAACATCACATTTTCAAAACGTGTTTTTCAGCCCGAAAAAAACGCGTTTTTTCAGACAACTGAATCTCCTTGTAACAGCAAGGCTCAGAAGTGCCCACAAACTCAGCCCTTAACCCCAGTGTGCAGAAAGGGTCAAAATGTGTTTTTCAGCAGAAATAAACATGTTTCTGCAAGTTTGGTCAACCCCATGTAAGTTATGGGGCATTAACATCACACTTTTCAAAACGTGTTTTTCAGCCCGAAATAAGCGCGTTTTTTCAGACAACTGAATCTCCTTGTAACAGCAAGGCTCAGAAGAGCCCACACACTCAGCCCTTAACCCCAGTGTACAGAAAGTGTCAAAACGTGTTTTTCAGCAGAAATAAACATGTTTCTGCAAGTTTGGTCAACCCCATGTAAGTTATGGGGCAGTAACATTACACTTTTCAAAACGTGTTTTTCAGCCCGAAATAAACGCGTTTTTTCAGACAACTGAATCTCCTTGTAACAGCAAGGCTCAGAAGTGCCCACAAACTCAGCCCTTAACCCCAGTGTACAGAAAGTGTCAAAACGTGTTTTTCAGCAGAAATAAACATGTTTCTGCAAGTTTGGTCAACCCCATGTAAGTTATGGGGCAGTAACATCACATTTTCAAAACGTGTTTTTCAGCCCGAAATAAACGCGTTTTTTCAGACAACTGAATCTCCTTGTAACAGCAAGGCTCAGAAGTGCCCACACACTCAGCCCTTAACCCCAGTGTGCAGAAAGGGTCAAAATGTGTTTTTCAGCAGAAATAAACATGTTTCTGCAAGTTTGGTCAACCCCATGTAAGTTATGGGGCATTAACATCACACTTTTCAAAACGTGTTTTTCAGCCCGAAATAAGCGCGTTTTTTCAGACAACTGAATCTCCTTGTAACAGCAAGGCTCAGAAGAGCCCACACACTCAGCCCTTAACCCCAGTGTACAGAAAGTGTCAAAACGTGTTTTTCAGCAGAAATAAACATGTTTCTGCAAGTTTGGTCAACCCCATGTAAGTTATGGGGCAGTAACATCACATTTTCAAAACGTGTTTTTCAGCCCGAAATAAACGCGTTTTTTCAGACAACTGAATCTCCTTGTAACAGCAAGGCTCAGAAGTGCCCACACACTCAGCCCTTAACCCCAGTGTGCAGAAAGGGTCAAAATGTGTTTTTCAGCAGAAATAAACATGTTTCTGCAAGTTTGGTCAACCCCATGTAAGTTATGGGGCAGTAACATCACATTTTCAAAACGTGTTTTTCAGCCCGAAATAAACGCGTTTTTTCAGACAACTGAATCTCCTTGTAACAGCAAGGCTCAGAAGTGCCCACACACTCAGCCCTTAACCCCAGTGTGCAGAAAGGGTCAAAATGTGTTTTTCAGCAGAAATAAACATGTTTCTGCAAGTTTGGTCAACCCCATGTAAGTTATGGGGCATTAACATCACACTTTTCAAAACGTGTTTTTCAGCCCGAAATAAGCGCGTTTTTTCAGACAACTGAATCTCCTTGTAACAGCAAGGCTCAGAAGAGCCCACACACTCAGCCCTTAACCCCAGTGTACAGAAAGTGTCAAAACGTGTTTTTCAGCAGAAATAAACATGTTTCTGCAAGTTTGGTCAACCCCATGTAAGTTATGGGGCAGTAACATCACACTTTTCAAAACGTGTTTTTCAGCCCGAAATAAGCGCGTTTTTTCAGACAACTGAATCTCCTTGTAACAGCAAGGCTCAGAAGAGCCCACACACTCAGCCCTTAACCCCATGTACAGAAAGTGTCAAAACGTGTTTTTCAGCAGAAATAAACATGTTTCTGCAAGTTTGGTCAACCCCATGTAAGTTATGGGGCATTAACATCACACTTTTCAAAACGTGTTTTTCAGCCCGAAATAAACGCGTTTTTTCAGACAACTGAATCTCCTTGTAACAGCAAGGCTCAGAAGTGCCCACAAACTCAGCCCTTAACCCCAGTGTGCAGAAAGGGTCAAAATGTGTTTTTCAGCAGAAATAAACATGTTTCTGCAAGTTTGGTCAACCCCATGTAAGTTATGGGGCAGTAACATCACACTTTTCAAAACGTGTTTTTCAGCCCGAAATAAACGCGTTTTTTCAGACAACTGAATCTCCTTGTAACAGCAAGGCTCAGAAGAGCCCACACACTCAGCCCTTAACCCCAGTGTGCAGAAAGTGTCAAAACGTGTTTTTCAGCAGAAATAAACATGTTTCTGCAAGTTTGGTCAACCCCATGTAAGTTATGGGGTAGTAACATCACACTTTTCAAAACGTGTTTTTCAGCCCGAAATAAACGCGTTTTTTCAGACAACTGAATCTCCTTGTAACAGCAAGGCTCAGAAGTGCCCACACACTCAGCCCTTAACCCCAGTGTGCAGAAAGGGTCAAAATGTGTTTTTCAGCAGAAATAAACATGTTTCTGCAAGTTTGGTCAACCCCATGTAAGTTATGGGGCAGTAACATCACACTTTTCAAAACGTGTTTTTCAGCCCGAAATAAACGCGTTTTTTCAGACAACTGAATCTCCTTGTAACAGCAAGGCTCAGAAGTGCCCACACACTCAGCCCTTAACCCCAGTGTGCAGAAAGGGTCAAAATGTGTTTTTCAGCAGAAATAAACATGTTTCTGCAAGTTTGGTCAACCCCATGTAAGTTATGGGGCAGTAACATCACATTTTCAAAACGTGTTTTTCAGCCCGAAATAAACGCGTTTTTTCAGACAACTGAATCTCCTTGTAACAGCAAGGCTCAGAAGTGCCCACACACTCAGCCCTTAACCCCAGTGTGCAGAAAGGGTCAAAATGTGTTTTTCAGCAGAAATAAACATGTTTCTGCAAGTTTGGTCAACCCCATGTAAGTTATGGGGTAGTAACATCACACTTTTCAAAACGTGTTTTTCAGCCCGAAATAAGCGCGTTTTTTCAGACAACTGAATCTCCTTGTAACAGCAAGGCTCAGAAGAGCCCACACACTCAGCCCTTAACCCCAGTGTGCAGAAAGTGTCAAAACGTGTTTTTCAGCAGAAATAAACATGTTTCTGCAAGTTTGGTCAACCCCATGTAAGTTATGGGGCAGTAACATCACACTTTTCAAAACGTGTTTTTCAGCCCGAAATAAACGCGTTTTTTCAGACAACTGAATCTCCTTGTAACTTCAAGGCTCAGAAGTGCCCACAAACTCAGCCCTTAACCCCAGTGTGCAGAAAGTGTCAAAACGTGTTTTTCAGCAGAAATAAACATGTTTCTGCAAGTTTGGTCAACCCCATGTAAGTTATGGGGCAGTAACATCACATTTTCAAAACGTGTTTTTCAGCCCGAAATAAACGCGTTTTTTCAGACAACTGAATCTCCTTGTAACAGCAAGGCTCAGAAGTGCCCACAAACTCAGCCCTTAACCCCAGTGTACAGAAAGTGTCAAAACGTGTTTTTCAGCAGAAATAAACATGTTTCTGCAAGTTTGGTCAACCCCATGTAAGTTATGGGGCAGTAACATCACATTTTCAAAACGTGTTTTTCAGCCCGAAATAAACGCGTTTTTTCAGACAACTGAATCTCCTTGTAACAGCAAGGCTCAGAAGTGCCCACACACTCAGCCCTTAACCCCAGTGTGCAGAAAGGGTCAAAATGTGTTTTTCAGCAGAAATAAACATGTTTCTGCAAGTTTGGTCAACCCCATGTAAGTTATGGGGCAGTAACATCACACTTTTCAAAACGTGTTTTTCAGCCCGAAATAAACGCGTTTTTTCAGACAACTGAATCTCCTTGTAACAGCAAGGCTCAGAAGTGCCCACAAACTCAGCCCTTAACCCCAGTGTGCAGAAAGGGTCAAAATGTGTTTTTCAGCAGAAATAAACATGTTTCTGCAAGTTTGGTCAACCCCATGTAAGTTATGGGGCATTAACATCACACTTTTCAAAACGTGTTTTTCAGCCCGAAATAAGCGCGTTTTTTCAGACAACTGAATCTCCTTGTAACAGCAAGGCTCAGAAGAGCCCACACACTCAGCCCTTAACCCCAGTGTACAGAAAGTGTCAAAACGTGTTTTTCAGCAGAAATAAACATGTTTCTGCAAGTTTGGTCAACCCCATGTAAGTTATGGGGCAGTAACATCACATTTTCAAAACGTGTTTTTCAGCCCGAAATAAACGCGTTTTTTCAGACAACTGAATCTCCTTGTAACAGCAAGGCTCAGAAGTGCCCACACACTCAGCCCTTAACCCCAGTGTGCAGAAAGGGTCAAAATGTGTTTTTCAGCAGAAATAAACATGTTTCTGCAAGTTTGGTCAACCCCATGTAAGTTATGGGGCATTAACATTACACTTTTCAAAACGTGTTTTTCAGCCCGAAATAAACGCGTTTTTTCAGACAACTGAATCTCCTTGTAACAGCAAGGCTCAGAAGAGCCCACACACTCAGCCCTTAACCCCAGTGTGCAGAAAGTGTCAAAACGTGTTTTTCAGCAGAAATAAACATGTTTCTGCAAGTTTGGTCAACCCCATGTAAGTTATGGGGCATTAACATCACACTTTTCAAAACGTGTTTTTCAGCCCGAAATAAACGCGTTTTTTCAGACAACTGAATCTCCTTGTAACAGCAAGGCTCAGAAGTGCCCACACACTCAGCCCTTAACCCCAGTGTGCAGAAAGGGTCAAAATGTGTTTTTCAGCAGAAATAAACATGTTTCTGCAAGTTTGGTCAACCCCATGTAAGTTATGGGGCAGTAACATCACATTTTCAAAACGTGTTTTTCAGCCCGAAATAAACGCGTTTTTTCAGACAACTGAATCTCCTTGTAACAGCAAGGCTCAGAAGTGCCCACACACTCAGACCTTAACCCCAGTGTGCAGAAAGGGTCAAAATGTGTTTTTCAGCATAAATAAACATGTTTCTGCAAGTTTGGTCAACCCCATGTAAGTTATGGGGCAGTAACATCACACTTTTCAAAACGTGTTTTTCAGCCCGAAATAAACGCGTTTTTTCAGACAACTGAATCTCCTTGTAACAGCAAGGCTCAGAAGTGCCCACAAACTCAGCCCTTAACCCCAGTGTGCAGAAAGGGTCAAAATGTGTTTTTCAGCAGAAATAAACATGTTTCTGCAAGTTTGGTCAACCCCATGTAAGTTATGGGGCATTAACATCACACTTTTCAAAACGTGTTTTTCAGCCCGAAATAAGCGCGTTTTTTCAGACAACTGAATCTCCTTGTAACAGCAAGGCTCAGAAGTGCCCACACACTCAGCCCTTAACCCCAGTGTGCAGAAAGGGTCAAAATGTGTTTTTCAGCAGAAATAAACATGTTTCTGCAAGTTTGGTCAACCCCATGTAAGTTATGGGGCAGTAACATCACATTTTCAAAACGTGTTTTTCAGCCCGAAATAAACGCGTTTTTTCAGACAACTGAATCTCCTTGTAACAGCAAGGCTCAGAAGTGCCCACAAACTCAGCCCTTAACCCCAGTGTGCAGAAAGGGTCAAAATGTGTTTTTCAGCAGAAATAAACATGTTTCTGCAAGTTTGGTCAACCCCATGTAAGTTATGGGGCATTAACATCACACTTTTCAAAACGTGTTTTTCAGCCCGAAATAAGCGCGTTTTTTCAGACAACTGAATCTCCTTGTAACAGCAAGGCTCAGAAGTGCCCACACACTCAGCCCTTAACCCCAGTGTGCAGAAAGGGTCAAAATGTGTTTTTCAGCAGAAATAAACATGTTTCTGCAAGTTTGGTCAACCCCATGTAAGTTATGGGGTAGTAACATCACACTTTTCAAAACGTGTTTTTCAGCCCGAAATAAGCGCGTTTTTTCAGACAACTGAATCTCCTTGTAACAGCAAGGCTCAGAAGAGCCCACACACTCAGCCCTTAACCCCAGTGTGCAGAAAGTGTCAAAACGTGTTTTTCAGCAGAAATAAACATGTTTCTGCAAGTTTGGTCAACCCCATGTAAGTTATGGGGTAGTAACATCACACTTTTCAAAACGTGTTTTTCAGCCCGAAATAAACGCGTTTTTTCAGACAACTGAATCTCCTTGTAACAGCAAGGCTCAGAAGAGCCCACACACTCAGCCCTTAACCCCAGTGTACAGAAAGTGTCAAAACGTGTTTTTCAGCAGAAATAAACATGTTTCTGCAAGTTTGGTCAACCCCATGTAAGTTATGGGGCAGTAACATCACATTTTCAAAACGTGTTTTTCAGCCCGAAATAAACGCGTTTTTTCAGACAACTGAATCTCCTTGTAACAGCAAGGTTCAGAAGTGCCCACACACTCAGCCCTTAACCCCAGTGTGCAGAAAGGGTCAAAATGTGTTTTTCAGCAGAAATAAACATGTTTCTGCAAGTTTGGTCAACCCCATGTAAGTTATGGGGCATTAACATCACACTTTTCAAAACGTGTTTTTCAGCCCGAAATAAACGCGTTTTTTTCAGACAACTGAATCTCCTTGTAACAGCAAGGCTCAGAAGAGCCCACACACTCAGCCCTTAACCCCAGTGTGCAGAAAGGGTCAAAATGTGTTTTTCAGCAGAAATAAACATGTTTCTGCAAGTTTGGTCAACCCCATGTAAGTTATGGGGCAGTAACATCACACTTTTCAAAACGTGTTTTTCAGCCCGAAATAAACGCGTTTTTTCAGACAACTGAATCTCCTTGTAACAGCAAGGCTCAGAAGAGCCCACACACTCAGCCCTTAACCCCAGTGTACAGAAAGTGTCAAAACGTGTTTTTCAGCAGAAATAAACATGTTTCTGCAAGTTTGGTCAACCCCATGTAAGTTATGGGGCAGTAACATCACACTTTTCAAAACGTGTTTTTCAGCCCGAAATAAACGCGTTTTTTCAGACAACTGAATCTCCTTGTAACAGCAAGGCTCAGAAGTGCCCACACACTCAGCCCTTAACCCCAGTGTGCAGAAAGTGTCAAAACGTGTTTTTCAGCAGAAATAAACATGTTTCTGCAAGTTTGGTCAACCCCATGTTAGTTATGGGGCAGTAACATCACTCTTTTCAAAACGTGTTTTTCAGCCCGAAATAAGCGCGTTTTTTCAGACAACTGAATCTCCTTGTAACAGCAAGGCTCAGAAGAGCCCACACACTCAGCCCTTAACCCCAGTGTGCAGAAAGTGTCAAAACGTGTTTTTCAGCAGAAATAAACATGTTTCTGCAAGTTTGGTCAACCCCATGTAAGTTATGGGGCAGTAACATCACACTTTTCAAAACGTGTTTTTCAGCCCGAAATAAACGCGTTTTTTCAGACAACTGAATCTCCTTGTAACAGCAAGGCTCAGAAGTGCCCACAAACTCAGCCCTTAACCCCAGTGTGCAGAAAGTGTCAAAACGTGTTTTTCAGCAGAAATAAACATGTTTCTGCAAGTTTGGTCAACCCCATGTAAGTTATGGGGTAGTAACATCACACTTTTCAAAACGTGTTTTTCAGCCCGAAATAAACGCGTTTTTTCAGACAACTGAATCTCCTTGTAACAGCAAGGCTCAGAAGTGCCCACACACTCAGCCCTTAACCCCAGTGTGCAGAAAGGGTCAAAATGTGTTTTTCAGCAGAAATAAACATGTTTCTGCAAGTTTGGTCAACCCCATGTAAGTTATGGGGTAGTAACATCACACTTTTCAAAACGTGTTTTTCAGCCCGAAATAAGCGCGTTTTTTCAGACAACTGAATCTCCTTGTAACAGCAAGGCTCAGAAGAGCCCACACACTCAGCCCTTAACCCCAGTGTGCAGAAAGTGTCAAAACGTGTTTTTCAGCAGAAATAAACATGTTTCTGCAAGTTTGGTCAACCCCATGTAAGTTATGGGGCAGTAACATTACAATTTTCAAAACGTGTTTTTCAGCCCGAAATAAGCGCGTTTTTTCAGACAACTGAATCTCCTTGTAACAGCAAGGCTCAGAAGTGCCCACACACTCAGCCCTTAACCCCAGTGTGCAGAAAGTGTCAAAACGTGTTTTTCAGCAGAAATAAACATGTTTCTGCAAGTTTGGTCAACCCCATGTTAGTTATGGGGCAGTAACATCACTCTTTTCAAAACGTGTTTTTCAGCCCGAAATAAGCGCGTTTTTTCAGACAACTGAATCTCCTTGTAACAGCAAGGCTCAGAAGAGCCCACACACTCAGCCCTTAACCCCAGTGTGCAGAAAGTGTCAAAACGTGTTTTTCAGCAGAAATAAACATGTTTCTGCAAGTTTGGTCAACCCCATGTAAGTTATGGGGCAGTAACATCACATTTTCAAAACGTGTTTTTCAGCCCGAAATAAACGCGTTTTTTCAGACAACTGAATCTCCTTGTAACAGCAAGGCTCAGAAGTGCCCACACACTCAGCCCTTAACCCCAGTGTGCAGAAAGGGTCAAAATGTGTTTTTCAGCAGAAATAAACATGTTTCTGCAAGTTTGGTCAACCCCATGTAAGTTATGGGGCAGTAACATCACATTTTCAAAACGTGTTTTTCAGCCCGAAATAAACGCGTTTTTTCAGACAACTGAATCTCCTTGTAACAGCAAGGCTCAGAAGTGCCCACACACTCAGCCCTTAACCCCAGTGTGCAGAAAGGGTCAAAATGTGTTTTTCAGCAGAAATAAACATGTTTCTGCAAGTTTGGTCAACCCCATGTAAGTTATGGGGCATTAACATCACACTTTTCAAAACGTGTTTTTCAGCCCGAAATAAGCGCGTTTTTTCAGACAACTGAATCTCCTTGTAACAGCAAGGCTCAGAAGAGCCCACACACTCAGCCCTTAACCCCAGTGTACAGAAAGTGTCAAAACGTGTTTTTCAGCAGAAATAAACATGTTTCTGCAAGTTTGGTCAACCCCATGTAAGTTATGGGGCAGTAACATCACACTTTTCAAAACGTGTTTTTCAGCCCGAAATAAGCGCGTTTTTTCAGACAACTGAATCTCCTTGTAACAGCAAGGCTCAGAAGAGCCCACACACTCAGCCCTTAACCCCAGTGTACAGAAAGTGTCAAAACGTGTTTTTCAGCAGAAATAAACATGTTTCTGCAAGTTTGGTCAACCCCATGTAAGTTATGGGGCATTAACATCACACTTTTCAAAACGTGTTTTTCAGCCCGAAATAAACGCGTTTTTTCAGACAACTGAATCTCCTTGTAACAGCAAGGCTCAGAAGTGCCCACAAACTCAGCCCTTAACCCCAGTGTGCAGAAAGGGTCAAAATGTGTTTTTCAGCAGAAATAAACATGTTTCTGCAAGTTTGGTCTACCCCATGTAAGTTATGGGGCAGTAACATCACACTTTTCAAAACGTGTTTTTCAGCCCGAAATAAACGCGTTTTTTCAGACAACTGAATCTCCTTGTAACAGCAAGGCTCAGAAGAGCCCACACACTCAGCCCTTAACCCCAGTGTGCAGAAAGTGTCAAAACGTGTTTTTCAGCAGAAATAAACATGTTTCTGCAAGTTTGGTCAACCCCATGTAAGTTATGGGGTAGTAACATCACACTTTTCAAAACGTGTTTTTAAGCCCGAAATAAACGCGTTTTTTCAGACAACTGAATCTCCTTGTAACAGCAAGGCTCAGAAGTGCCCACACACTCAGCCCTTAACCCCAGTGTGCAGAAAGGGTCAAAATGTGTTTTTCAGCAGAAATAAACATGTTTCTGCAAGTTTGGTCAACCCCATGTAAGTTATGGGGTAGTAACATCACACTTTTCAAAACGTGTTTTTCAGCCCGAAATAAGCGCGTTTTTTCAGACAACTGAATCTCCTTGTAACAGCAAGGCTCAGAAGAGCCCACACACTCAGCCCTTAACCCCAGTGTGCAGAAAGTGTCAAAACGTGTTTTTCAGCAGAAATAAACATGTTTCTGCAAGTTTGGTCAACCCCATGTAAGTTATGGGGCAGTAACATCACTCTTTTCAAAACGTGTTTTTCAGCCCGAAATAAGCGCGTTTTTTCAGACAACTGAATCTCCTTGTAACAGCAAGGCTCAGAAGAGCCCACACACTCAGCCCTTAACCCCAGTGTACAGAAAGTGTCAAAACGTGTTTTTCAGCAGAAATAAACATGTTTCTGCAAGTTTGGTCAACCCCATGTAAGTTATGGGGCAGTAACATTACACTTTTCAAAACGTGTTTTTCAGCCCGAAATAAACGCGTTTTTTCAGACAACTGAATCTCCTTGTAACAGCAAGGCTCAGAAGAGCCCACACACTCAGCCCTTAACCCCAGTGTGCAGAAAGTGTCAAAACGTGTTTTTCAGCAGAAATAAACATGTTTCTGCAAGTTTGGTCAACCCCATGTAAGTTATGGGGTAGTAACATCACACTTTTCAAAACGTGTTTTTCAGCCCGAAATAAACGCGTTTTTTCAGACAACTGAATCTCCTTGTAACAGCAAGGCTCAGAAGAGCCCACACACTCAGCCCTTAACCCCAGTGTACAGAAAGTGTCAAAACGTGTTTTTCAGCAGAAATAAACATGTTTCTGCAAGTTTGGTCAACCCCATGTAAGTTATGGGGCAGTAACATTACAATTTTCAAAACGTGTTTTTCAGCCCGAAATAAACGCGTTTTTTCAGACAACTGAATCTCCTTGTAACAGCAAGGCTCAGAAGAGCCCACACACTCAGCCCTTAACCCCAGTGTACAGAAAGTGCCAAAACGTGTTTTTCAGCAGAAATAAACATGTTTCTGCAAGTTTGGTCAACCCCATGTAAGTTATGGGGCAGTAACGTAACATTTTCAAAACGTGTTTTTCAGCCCGAAATAAACGCGTTTTTTCAGACAACTGAATCTCCTTGTAACAGCAAGGTTCAGAAGTGCCCACACACTCAGCCCTTAACCCCAGTGTGCAGAAAGGGTCAAAATGTGTTTTTCAGCAGAAATAAACATGTTTCTGCAAGTTTGGTCAACCCCATGTAAGTTATGGGGCATTAACATCACACTTTTCAAAACGTGTTTTTCAGCCCGAAATAAACGCGTTTTTTTCAGACAACTGAATCTCCTTGTAACAGCAAGGCTCAGAAGAGCCCACACACTCAGCCCTTAACCCCAGTGTGCAGAAAGGGTCAAAATGTGTTTTTCAGCAGAAATAAACATGTTTCTGCAAGTTTGGTCAACCCCATGTAAGTTATGGGGCAGTAACATCACACTTTTCAAAACGTGTTTTTCAGCCCGAAATAAACGCGTTTTTTCAGACAACTGAATCTCCTTGTAACAGCAAGGCTCAGAAGAGCCCACACACTCAGCCCTTAACCCCAGTGTACAGAAAGTGTCAAAACGTGTTTTTCAGCAGAAATAAACATGTTTCTGCAAGTTTGGTCAACCCCATGTAAGTTATGGGGCAGTAACATCACACTTTTCAAAACGTGTTTTTCAGCCCGAAATAAACGCGTTTTTTCAGACAACTGAATCTCCTTGTAACAGCAAGGCTCAGAAGTGCCCACACACTCAGCCCTTAACCCCAGTGTGCAGAAAGTGTCAAAACGTGTTTTTCAGCAGAAATAAACATGTTTCTGCAAGTTTGGTCAACCCCATGTTAGTTATGGGGCAGTAACATCACTCTTTTCAAAACGTGTTTTTCAGCCCGAAATAAGCGCGTTTTTTCAGACAACTGAATCTCCTTGTAACAGCAAGGCTCAGAAGAGCCCACACACTCAGCCCTTAACCCCAGTGTGCAGAAAGTGTCAAAACGTGTTTTTCAGCAGAAATAAACATGTTTCTGCAAGTTTGGTCAACCCCATGTAAGTTATGGGGCAGTAACATCACACTTTTCAAAACGTGTTTTTCAGCCCGAAATAAACGCGTTTTTTCAGACAACTGAATCTCCTTGTAACAGCAAGGCTCAGAAGTGCCCACACACTCAGCCCTTGACCCCAGTGTGCAGAAAGGGTCAAAATGTGTTTTTCAGCAGAAATAAACATGTTTCTGCAAGTTTGGTCAACCCCATGTAAGTTATGGGGTAGTAACATCACACTTTTCAAAACGTGTTTTTCAGCCCGAAATAAGCGCGTTTTTTCAGACAACTGAATCTCCTTGTAACAGCAAGGCTCAGAAGAGCCCACACACTCAGCCCTTAACCCCAGTGTGCAGAAAGTGTCAAAACGTGTTTTTCAGCAGAAATAAACATGTTTCTGCAAGTTTGGTCAACCCCATGTAAGTTATGGGGCAGTAACATTACAATTTTCAAAACGTGTTTTTCAGCCCGAAATAAGCGCGTTTTTTCAGACAACTGAATCTCCTTGTAACAGCAAGGCTCAGAAGAGCCCACACACTCAGCCCTTAACCCCAGTGTACAGAAAGTGCCAAAACGTGTTTTTCAGCAGAAATAAACATGTTTCTGCAAGTTTGGTCAACCCCATGTAAGTTATGGGGCAGTAACATCACATTTTCAAAACGTGTTTTTCAGCCCGAAATAAACGCGTTTTTTCAGACAACTGAATCTCCTTGTAACAGCAAGGCTCAGAAGTGCCCACACACTCAGCCCTTAACCCCAGTGTGCAGAAAGTGTCAAAACGTGTTTTTCAGCAGAAATAAACATGTTTCTGCAAGTTTGGTCAACCCCATGTAAGTTATGGGGTAGTAACATCACACTTTTCAAAACGTGTTTTTCAGCCCGAAATAAACGCGTTTTTTCAGACAACTGAATCTCCTTGTAACAGCAAGGCTCAGAAGAGCCCACACACTCAGCCCTTAACCCCAGTGTACAGAAAGGGTCAAAATGTGTTTTTCAGCAGAAATAAACATGTTTCTGCAAGTTTGGTCAACCCCATGTAAGTTATGGGGTAGTAACATCACACTTTTCAAAACGTGTTTTTCAGCCCGAAATAAGCGCGTTTTTTCAGACAACTGAATCTCCTTGTAACAGCAAGGCTCAGAAGAGCCCACACACTCAGCCCTTAACCCCAGTGTGCAGAAAGTGTCAAAACGTGTTTTTCAGCAGAAATAAACATGTTTCTGCAAGTTTGGTCAACCCCATGTAAGTTATGGGGTAGTAACATCACACTTTTCAAAACGTGTTTTTCAGCCCGAAATAAACGCGTTTTTTCAGACAACTGAATCTCCTTGTAACAGCAAGGCTCAGAAGAGCCCACACACTCAGCCCTTAACCCCAGTGTACAGAAAGTGTCAAAACGTGTTTTTCAGCAGAAATAAACATGTTTCTGCAAGTTTGGTCAACCCCATGTAAGTTATGGGGCAGTAACATCACATTTTCAAAACGTGTTTTTCAGCCCGAAATAAACGCGTTTTTTCAGACAACTGAATCTCCTTGTAACAGCAAGGCTCAGAAGTGCCCACACACTCAGCCCTTAACCCCAGTGTGCAGAAAGGGTCAAAATGTGTTTTTCAGCAGAAATAAACATGTTTCTGCAAGTTTGGTCAACCCCATGTAAGTTATGGGGTAGTAACATCACACTTTTCAAAACGTGTTTTTCAGCCCGAAATAAGCGCGTTTTTTCAGACAACTGAATCTCCTTGTAACAGCAAGGCTCAGAAGAGCCCACACACTCAGCCCTTAACCCCAGTGTGCAGAAAGTGTCAAAACGTGTTTTTCAGCAGAAATAAACATGTTTCTGCAAGTTTGGTCAACCCCATGTAAGTTATGGGGTAGTAACATCACACTTTTCAAAACGTGTTTTTCAGCCCGAAATAAGCGCGTTTTTTCAGACAACTGAATCTCCTTGTAACAGCAAGGCTCAGAAGAGCCCACACACTCAGCCCTTAACCCCAGTGTGCAGAAAGTGTCAAAACGTGTTTTTCAGCAGAAATAAACATGTTTCTGCAAGTTTGGTCAACCCCATGTAAGTTATGGGGTAGTAACATCACACTTTTCAAAACGTGTTTTTCAGCCCGAAATAAACGCGTTTTTTCAGACAACTGAATCTCCTTGTAACAGCAAGGCTCAGAAGAGCCCACACACTCAGCCCTTAACCCCAGTGTACAGAAAGTGTCAAAACGTGTTTTTCAGCAGAAATAAACATGTTTCTGCAAGTTTGGTCAACCCCATGTAAGTTATGGGGCAGTAACATTACAATTTTCAAAACGTGTTTTTCAGCCCGAAATAAACGCGTTTTTTCAGACAACTGAATCTCCTTGTAACAGCAAGGCTCAGAAGAGCCCACACACTCAGCCCTTAACCCCAGTGTACAGAAAGTGCTAAAACGTGTTTTTCAGCAGAAATAAACATGTTTCTGCAAGTTTGGTCAACCCCATGTAAGTTATGGGGCAGTAACATCACATTTTCAAAACGTGTTTTTCAGCCCGAAATAAACGCGTTTTTTCAGACAACTGAATCTCCTTGTAACAGCAAGGCTCAGAAGTGCCCACACACTCAGCCCTTAACCCCAGTGTGCAGAAAGGGTCAAAATGTGTTTTTCAGCAGAAATAAACATGTTTCTGCAAGTTTGGTCAACCCCATGTAAGTTATGGGGCATTAACATCACACTTTTCAAAACGTGTTTTTCAGCCCGAAATAAACGCGTTTTTTCAGACAACTGAATCTCCTTGTAACAGCAAGGCTCAGAAGAGCCCACACACTCAGCCCTTAACCCCAGTGTGCAGAAAGGGTCAAAATGTGTTTTTCAGCAGAAATAAACATGTTTCTGCAAGTTTGGTCAACCCCATGTAAGTTATGGGGCATTAACATCACACTTTTCAAAACGTGTTTTTCAGCCCGAAATAAACGCGTTTTTTCAGACAACTGAATCTCCTTGTAACAGCAAGGCTCAGAAGAGCCCACACACTCAGCCCTTAACCCCAGTGTACAGAAAGTGTCAAAACGTGTTTTTCAGCAGAAATAAACATGTTTCTGCAAGTTTGGTCAACCCCATGTAAGTTATGGGCCAGTAACATCACACTTTTCAAAACGTGTTTTTCAGCCCGAAATAAACGCGTTTTTTCAGACAACTGAATCTCCTTGTAACAGCAAGGCTCAGAAGAGCCCACACACTCAGCCCTTAACCCCAGTGTACAGAAAGTGTCAAAACGTGTTTTTCAGCAGAAATAAACATGTTTCTGCAAGTTTGGTCAACCCCATGTAAGTTATGGGGCAGTAACATCACACTTTTCAAAACGTGTTTTTCAGCCCGAAATAAACGCGTTTTTTCAGACAACTGAATCTCCTTGTAACAGCAAGGCTCAGAAGTGCCCACACACTCAGCCCTTAACCCCAGTGTGCAGAAAGTGTCAAAACGTGTTTTTCAGCAGAAATAAACATGTTTCTGCAAGTTTGGTCAACCCCATGTTAGTTATGGGGCAGTAACATCACTCTTTTCAAAACGTGTTTTTCAGCCCGAAATAAGCGCGTTTTTTCAGACAACTGAATCTCCTTGTAACAGCAAGGCTCAGAAGAGCCCACACACTCAGCCCTTAACCCCAGTGTACAGAAAGTGTCAAAACGTGTTTTTCAGCAGAAATAAACATGTTTCTGCAAGTTTGGTCAACCCCATGTAAGTTATGGGGCAGTAACATTACACTTTTCAAAACGTGTTTTTCAGCCCGAAATAAACGCGTTTTTTCAGACAACTGAATCTCCTTGTAACAGCAAGGCTCAGAAGAGCCCACACACTCAGCCCTTAACCCCAGTGTGCAGAAAGTGTCAAAACGTGTTTTTCAGCAGAAATAAACATGTTTCTGCAAGTTTGGTCAACCCCATGTAAGTTATGGGGTAGTAACATCACACTTTTCAAAACGTGTTTTTCAGCCCGAAATAAACGCGTTTTTTCAGACAACTGAATCTCCTTGTAACAGCAAGGCTCAGAAGTGCCCACACACTCAGCCCTTAACCCCAGTGTGCAGAAAGGGTCAAAATGTGTTTTTCAGCAGAAATAAACATGTTTCTGCAAGTTTGGTCAACCCCATGTAAGTTATGGGGTAGTAACATCACACTTTTCAAAACGTGTTTTTCAGCCCGAAATAAGCGCGTTTTTTCAGACAACTGAATCTCCTTGTAACAGCAAGGCTCAGAAGAGCCCACACACTCAGCCCTTAACCCCAGTGTGCAGAAAGTGTCAAAACGTGTTTTTCAGCAGAAATAAACATGTTTCTGCAAGTTTGGTCAACCCCATGTAAGTTATGGGGTAGTAACATCACACTTTTCAAAACGTGTTTTTCAGCCCGAAATAAACGCGTTTTTTCAGACAACTGAATCTCCTTGTAACAGCAAGGCTCAGAAGAGCCCACACACTCAGCCCTTAACCCCAGTGTACAGAAAGTGTCAAAACGTGTTTTTCAGCAGAAATAAACATGTTTCTGCAAGTTTGGTCAACCCCATGTAAGTTATGGGGCAGTAACATTACAATTTTCAAAACGTGTTTTTCAGCCCGAAATAAACGCGTTTTTTCAGACAACTGAATCTCCTTGTAACAGCAAGGCTCAGAAGAGCCCACACACTCAGCCCTTAACCCCAGTGTACAGAAAGTGCCAAAACGTGTTTTTCAGCAGAAATAAACATGTTTCTGCAAGTTTGGTCAACCCCATGTAAGTTATGGGGCAGTAACATCACATTTTCAAAACGTGTTTTTCAGCCCGAAATAAACGCGTTTTTTCAGACAACTGAATCTCCTTGTAACAGCAAGGCTCAGAAGTGCCCACACACTCAGCCCTTAACCCCAGTGTGCAGAAAGGGTCAAAATGTGTTTTTCAGCAGAAATAAACATGTTTCTGCAAGTTTGGTCAACCCCATGTAAGTTATGGGGCATTAACATCACACTTTTCAAAACGTGTTTTTCAGCCCGAAATAAACGCGTTTTTTCAGACAACTGAATCTCCTTGTAACAGCAAGGCTCAGAAGAGCCCACACACTCAGCCCTTAACCCCAGTGTACAGAAAGTGTCAAAACGTGTTTTTCAGCAGAAATAAACATGTTTCTGCAAGTTTGGTCAACCCCATGTTAGTTATGGGGCAGTAACATCACTCTTTTCAAAACGTGTTTTTCAGCCCGAAATAAGCGCGTTTTTTCAGACAACTGAATCTCCTTGTAACAGCAAGGCTCAGAAGAGCCCACACACTCAGCCCTTAACCCCAGTGTACAGAAAGTGTCAAAACGTGTTTTTCAGCAGAAATAAACATGTTTCTGCAAGTTTGGTCAACCCCATGTAAGTTATGGGGCAGTAACATTACACTTTTCAAAACGTGTTTTTCAGCCCGAAATAAACGCGTTTTTTCAGACAACTGAATCTCCTTGTAACAGCAAGGCTCAGAAGAGCCCACACACTCAGCCCTTAACCCCAGTGTGCAGAAAGGGTCAAAATGTGTTTTTCAGCAGAAATAAACATGTTTCTGCAAGTTTGGTCAACCCCATGTAAGTTATGGGGTAGTAACATCACACTTTTCAAAACGTGTTTTTCAGCCCGAAATAAACGCGTTTTTTCAGACAACTGAATCTCCTTGTAACAGCAAGGCTCAGAAGTGCCCACACACTCAGCCCTTAACCCCAGTGTGCAGAAAGGGTCAAAATGTGTTTTTCAGCAGAAATAAACATGTTTCTGCAAGTTTGGTCAACCCCATGTAAGTTATGGGGTAGTAACATCACACTTTTCAAAACGTGTTTTTCAGCCCGAAATAAGCGCGTTTTTTCAGACAACTGAATCTCCTTGTAACAGCAAGGCTCAGAAGAGCCCACACACTCAGCCCTTAACCCCAGTGTGCAGAAAGTGTCAAAACATGTTTTTCAGCAGAAATAAACATGTTTCTGCAAGTTTGGTCAACCCCATGTAAGTTATGGGGTAGTAACATCACACTTTTCAAAACGTGTTTTTCAGCCCGAAATAAACGCGTTTTTTCAGACAACTGAATCTCCTTGTAACAGCAAGGCTCAGAAGAGCCCACACACTCAGCCCTTAACCCCAGTGTACAGAAAGTGTCAAAACGTGTTTTTCAGCAGAAATAAACATGTTTCTGCAAGTTTGGTCAACCCCATGTAAGTTATGGGGCAGTAACATTACACTTTTCAAAACGTGTTTTTCAGCCCGAAATAAACGCGTTTTTTCAGACAACTGAATCTCCTTGTAACAGCAAGGCTCAGAAGAGCCCACACACTCAGCCCTTAACCCCAGTGTACAGAAAGTGCCAAAACGTGTTTTTCAGCAGAAATAAACATGTTTCTGCAAGTTTGGTCAACCCCATGTAAGTTATGGGGCAGTAACATCACATTTTCAAAACGTGTTTTTCAGCCCGAAATAAACGCGTTTTTTCAGACAACTGAATCTCCTTGTAACAGCAAGGCTCAGAAGTGCCCACACACTCAGCCCTTAACCCCAGTGTGCAGAAAGGGTCAAAATGTGTTTTTCAGCAGAAATAAACATGTTTCTGCAAGTTTGGTCAACCCCATGTAAGTTATGGGGCAGTAACATCACATTTTCAAAACGTGTTTTTCAGCCCGAAATAAACGCGTTTTTTCAGACAACTGAATCTCCTTGTAACAGCAAGGCTCAGAAGTGCCCACACACTCAGCCCTTAACCCCAGTGTGCAGAAAGGGTCAAAATGTGTTTTTCAGCAGAAATAAACATGTTTCTGCAAGTTTGGTCAACCCCATGTAAGTTATGGGGTAGTAACATCACACTTTTCAAAACGTGTTTTTCAGCCCGAAATAAGCGCGTTTTTTCAGACAACTGAATCTCCTTGTAACAGCAAGGCTCAGAAGAGCCCACACACTCAGCCCTTAACCCCAGTGTGCAGAAAGTGTCAAAACATGTTTTTCAGCAGAAATAAACATGTTTCTGCAAGTTTGGTCAACCCCATGTAAGTTATGGGGTAGTAACATCACACTTTTCAAAACGTGTTTTTCAGCCCGAAATAAACGCGTTTTTTCAGACAACTGAATCTCCTTGTAACAGCAAGGCTCAGAAGAGCCCACACACTCAGCCCTTAACCCCAGTGTACAGAAAGTGTCAAAACGTGTTTTTCAGCAGAAATAAACATGTTTCTGCAAGTTTGGTCAACCCCATGTAAGTTATGGGGCAGTAACATTACACTTTTCAAAACGTGTTTTTCAGCCCGAAATAAACGCGTTTTTTCAGACAACTGAATCTCCTTGTAACAGCAAGGCTCAGAAGAGCCCACACACTCAGCCCTTAACCCCAGTGTACAGAAAGTGCCAAAACGTGTTTTTCAGCAGAAATAAACATGTTTCTGCAAGTTTGGTCAACCCCATGTAAGTTATGGGGCAGTAACATCACATTTTCAAAACGTGTTTTTCAGCCCGAAATAAACGCGTTTTTTCAGACAACTGAATCTCCTTGTAACAGCAAGGCTCAGAAGTGCCCACACACTCAGCCCTTAACCCCAGTGTGCAGAAAGGGTCAAAATGTGTTTTTCAGCAGAAATAAACATGTTTCTGCAAGTTTGGTCAACCCCATGTAAGTTATGGGGCATTAACATCACACTTTTCAAAACGTGTTTTTCAGCCCGAAATAAACGCGTTTTTTCAGACAACTGAATCTCCTTGTAACAGCAAGGCTCAGAAGTGCCCACACACTCAGCCCTTAACCCCAGTGTGCAGAAAGGGTCAAAATGTGTTTTTCAGCAGAAATAAACATGTTTCTGCAAGTTTGGTCAACCCCATGTAAGTTATGGGGTAGTAACATCACACTTTTCAAAACGTGTTTTTCAGCCCGAAATAAGCGCGTTTTTTCAGACAACTGAATCTCCTTGTAACAGCAAGGCTCAGAAGAGCCCACACACTCAGCCCTTAACCCCAGTGTGCAGAAAGTGTCAAAACATGTTTTTCAGCAGAAATAAACATGTTTCTGCAAGTTTGGTCAACCCCATGTAAGTTATGGGGTAGTAACATCACACTTTTCAAAACGTGTTTTTCAGCCCGAAATAAACGCGTTTTTTCAGACAACTGAATCTCCTTGTAACAGCAAGGCTCAGAAGAGCCCACACACTCAGCCCTTAACCCCAGTGTACAGAAAGTGTCAAAACGTGTTTTTCAGCAGAAATAAACATGTTTCTGCAAGTTTGGTCAACCCCATGTAAGTTATGGGGCAGTAACATTACACTTTTCAAAACGTGTTTTTCAGCCCGAAATAAACGCGTTTTTTCAGACAACTGAATCTCCTTGTAACAGCAAGGCTCAGAAGAGCCCACACACTCAGCCCTTAACCCCAGTGTACAGAAAGTGCCAAAACGTGTTTTTCAGCAGAAATAAACATGTTTCTGCAAGTTTGGTCAACCCCATGTAAGTTATGGGGCAGTAACATCACATTTTCAAAACGTATTTTTCAGCCCGAAATAAACGCGTTTTTTCAGACAACTGAATCTCCTTGTAACAGCAAGGCTCAGAAGTGCCCACACACTCAGCCCTTAACCCCAGTGTGCAGAAAGGGTCAAAATGTGTTTTTCAGCAGAAATAAACATGTTTCTGCAAGTTTGGTCAACCCCATGTAAGTTATGGGGCATTAACATCACACTTTTCAAAACGTGTTTTTCAGCCCGAAATAAGCGCGTTTTTTCAGACAACTGAATCTCCTTGTAACAGCAAGGCTCAGAAGAGCCCACACACTCAGCCCTTAACCCCAGTGTACAGAAAGTGTCAAAACGTGTTTTTCAGCAGAAATAAACATGTTTCTGCAAGTTTGGTCAACCCCATGTAAGTTATGGGGCAGTAACATTACAATTTTCAAAACGTGTTTTTCAGCCCGAAATAAACGCGTTTTTTCAGACAACTGAATCTCCTTGTAACAGCAAGGCTCAGAAGAGCCCACACACTCAGCCCTTAACCCCAGTGTACAGAAAGTGCCAAAACGTGTTTTTCAGCAGAAATAAACATGTTTCTGCAAGTTTGGTCAACCCCATGTAAGTTATGGGGCAGTAACATCACATTTTCAAAACGTGTTTTTCAGCCCGAAATAAACGCGTTTTTTCAGACAACTGAATCTCCTTGTAACAGCAAGGCTCAGAAGTGCCCACACACTCAGCCCTTAACCCCAGTGTGCAGAAAGGGTCAAAATGTGTTTTTCAGCAGAAATAAACATGTTTCTGCAAGTTTGGTCAACCCCATGTAAGTTATGGGGTAGTAACATCACACTTTTCAAAACGTGTTTTTCAGCCCGAAATAAGCGCGTTTTTTCAGACAACTGAATCTCCTTGTAACAGCAAGGCTCAGAAGAGCCCACACACTCAGCCCTTAACCCCAGTGTGCAGAAAGTGTCAAAACGTGTTTTTCAGCAGAAATAAACATGTTTCTGCAAGTTTGGTCAACCCCATGTAAGTTATGGGGTAGTAACATCACACTTTTCAAAACGTGTTTTTCAGCCCGAAATAAACGCGTTTTTTCAGACAACTGAATCTCCTTGTAACAGCAAGGCTCAGAAGTGCCCACACACTCAGCCCTTAACCCCAGTGTGCAGAAAGGGTCAAAATGTGTTTTTCAGCAGAAATAAACATGTTTCTGCAAGTTTGGTCAACCCCATGTAAGTTATGGGGCATTAACATCACACTTTTCAAAACGTGTTTTTCAGCCCGAAATAAACGCGTTTTTTCAGACAACTGAATCTCCTTGTAACAGCAAGGCTCAGAAGAGCCCACACACTCAGCCCTTAACCCCAGTGTGCAGAAAGGGTCAAAATGTGTTTTTCAGCAGAAATAAACATGTTTCTGCAAGTTTGGTCAACCCCATGTAAGTTATGGGGCATTAACATCACACTTTTCAAAACGTGTTTTTCAGCCCGAAATAAACGCGTTTTTTCAGACAACTGAATCTCCTTGTAACAGCAAGGCTCAGAAGAGCCCACACACTCAGCCCTTAACCCCAGTGTACAGAAAGTGTCAAAACGTGTTTTTCAGCAGAAATAAACATGTTTCTGCAAGTTTGGTCAACCCCATGTAAGTTATGGGCCAGTAACATCACACTTTTCAAAACGTGTTTTTCAGCCCGAAATAAACGCGTTTTTTCAGACAACTGAATCTCCTTGTAACAGCAAGGCTCAGAAGAGCCCACACACTCAGCCCTTAACCCCAGTGTACAGAAAGTGTCAAAACGTGTTTTTCAGCAGAAATAAACATGTTTCTGCAAGTTTGGTCAACCCCATGTAAGTTATGGGGCAGTAACATCACACTTTTCAAAACGTGTTTTTCAGCCCGAAATAAACGCGTTTTTTCAGACAACTGAATCTCCTTGTAACAGCAAGGCTCAGAAGTGCCCACACACTCAGCCCTTAACCCCAGTGTGCAGAAAGTGTCAAAACGTGTTTTTCAGCAGAAATAAACATGTTTCTGCAAGTTTGGTCAACCCCATGTTAGTTATGGGGCAGTAACATCACTCTTTTCAAAACGTGTTTTTCAGCCCGAAATAAGCGCGTTTTTTCAGACAACTGAATCTCCTTGTAACAGCAAGGCTCAGAAGAGCCCACACACTCAGCCCTTAACCCCAGTGTACAGAAAGTGTCAAAACGTGTTTTTCAGCAGAAATAAACATGTTTCTGCAAGTTTGGTCAACCCCATGTAAGTTATGGGGCAGTAACATTACACTTTTCAAAACGTGTTTTTCAGCCCGAAATAAATGCGTTTTTTCAGACAACTGAATCTCCTTGTAACAGCAAGGCTCAGAAGAGCCCACACACTCAGCCCTTAACCCCAGTGTGCAGAAAGTGTCAAAACGTGTTTTTCAGCAGAAATAAACATGTTTCTGCAAGTTTGGTCAACCCCATGTAAGTTATGGGGTAGTAACATCACACTTTTCAAAACGTGTTTTTCAGCCCGAAATAAACGCGTTTTTTCAGACAACTGAATCTCCTTGTAACAGCAAGGCTCAGAAGTGCCCACACACTCAGCCCTTAACCCCAGTGTGCAGAAAGGGTCAAAATGTGTTTTTCAGCAGAAATAAACATGTTTCTGCAAGTTTGGTCAACCCCATGTAAGTTATGGGGTAGTAACATCACACTTTTCAAAACGTGTTTTTCAGCCCGAAATAAGCGCGTTTTTTCAGACAACTGAATCTCCTTGTAACAGCAAGGCTCAGAAGAGCCCACACACTCAGCCCTTAACCCCAGTGTACAGATAGTGTCAAAACGTGTTTTTCAGCAGAAATAAACATGTTTCTGCAAGTTTGGTCAACCCCATGTAAGTTATGGGGTAGTAACATCACACTTTTCAAAACGTGTTTTTCAGCCCGAAATAAACGCGTTTTTTCAGACAACTGAATCTCCTTGTAACAGCAAGGCTTAGAAGAGCCCACACACTCAGCCCTTAACCCCAGTGTACAGATAGTGTCAAAACGTGTTTTTCAGCAGAAATAAACATGTTTCTGCAAGTTTGGTCAACCCCATGTAAGTTATGGGGCAGTAACATTACACTTTTCAAAACGTGTTTTTCAGCCCGAAATAAACGCGTTTTTTCAGACAACTGAATCTCCTTGTAACAGCAAGGCTCAGAAGAGCCCACACACTCAGCCCTTAACCCCAGTGTACAGAAAGTGCCAAAACGTGTTTTTCAGCAGAAATAAACATGTTTCTGCAAGTTTGGTCAACCCCATGTAAGTTATGGGGCAGTAACATCACATTTTCAAAACGTGTTTTTCAGCCCGAAATAAACGCGTTTTTTCAGACAACTGAATCTCCTTGTAACAGCAAGGCTCAGAAGTGCCCACACACTCAGCCCTTAACCCCAGTGTGCAGAAAGGGTCAAAATGTGTTTTTCAGCAGAAATAAACATGTTTCTGCAAGTTTGGTCAACCCCATGTAAGTTATGGGGCATTAACATCACACTTTTCAAAACGTGTTTTTCAGCCCGAAATAAGCGCGTTTTTTCAGACAACTGAATCTCCTTGTAACAGCAAGGCTCAGAAGAGCCCACACACTCAGCCCTTAACCCCAGTGTACAGAAAGTGTCAAAACGTGTTTTTCAGCAGAAATAAACATGTTTCTGCAAGTTTGGTCAACCCCATGTAAGTTATGGGGCAGTAACATCACACTTTTCAAAACGTGTTTTTCAGCCCGAAATAAACGCGTTTTTTCAGACAACTGAATCTCCTTGTAACAGCAAGGCTCAGAAGAGCCCACACACTCAGCCCTTAACCCCAGTGTGCAGAAAGTGTCAAAACGTGTTTTTCAGCAGAAATAAACATGTTTCTGCAAGTTTGGTCAACCCCATGTAAGTTATGGGGTAGTAACATCACACTTTTCAAAACGTGTTTTTCAGCCCGAAATAAACGCGTTTTTTCAGACAACTGAATCTCCTTGTAACAGCAAGGCTCAGAAGTGCCCACACACTCAGCCCTTAACCCCAGTGTGCAGAAAGGGTCAAAATGTGTTTTTCAGCAGAAATAAACATGTTTCTGCAAGTTTGGTCAACCCCATGTAAGTTATGGGGTAGTAACATCACACTTTTCAAAACATGTTTTTCAGCCCGAAATAAGCGCGTTTTTTCAGACAACTGAATCTCCTTGTAACAGCAAGGCTCAGAAGAGCCCACACACTCAGCCCTTAACCCCAGTGTGCAGAAAATGTCAAAACGTGTTTTTCAGCAGAAATAAACATGTTTCTGCAAGTTTGGTCAACCCCATGTAAGTTATGGGGCAGTAACATCACATTTTCAAAACGTGTTTTTCAGCCCGAAATAAACGCGTTTTTTCAGACAACTGAATCTCCTTGTAACAGCAAGGCTCAGAAGTGCCCACACACTCAGCCCTTAACCCCAGTGTGCAGAAAGGGTCAAAATGTGTTTTTCAGCAGAAATAAACATGTTTCTGCAAGTTTGGTCAACCCCATGTAAGTTATGGGGCATTAACATCACACTTTTCAAAACGTGTTTTTCAGCCCGAAATAAACGCGTTTTTTCAGACAACTGAATCTCCTTGTAACAGCAAGGCTCAGAAGTGCCCACACACTCAGCCCTTAACCCCAGTGTGCAGAAAGGGTCAAAATGTGTTTTTCAGCAGAAATAAACATGTTTCTGCAAGTTTGGTCAACCCCATGTAAGTTATGGGGTAGTAACATCACACTTTTCAAAACGTGTTTTTCAGCCCGAAATAAGCGCGTTTTTTCAGACAACTGAATCTCCTTGTAACAGCAAGGCTCAGAAGAGCCCACACACTCAGCCCTTAACCCCAGTGTGCAGAAAGTGTCAAAACATGTTTTTCAGCAGAAATAAACATGTTTCTGCAAGTTTGGTCAACCCCATGTAAGTTATGGGGTAGTAACATCACACTTTTCAAAACGTGTTTTTCAGCCCGAAATAAACGCGTTTTTTCAGACAACTGAATCTCCTTGTAACAGCAAGGCTCAGAAGAGCCCACACACTCAGCCCTTAACCCCAGTGTACAGAAAGTGTCAAAACGTGTTTTTCAGCAGAAATAAACATGTTTCTGCAAGTTTGGTCAACCCCATGTAAGTTATGGGGCAGTAACATTACACTTTTCAAAACGTGTTTTTCAGCCCGAAATAAACGCGTTTTTTCAGACAACTGAATCTCCTTGTAACAGCAAGGCTCAGAAGAGCCCACACACTCAGCCCTTAACCCCAGTGTACAGAAAGTGCCAAAACGTGTTTTTCAGCAGAAATAAACATGTTTCTGCAAGTTTGGTCAACCCCATGTAAGTTATGGGGCAGTAACATCACATTTTCAAAACGTGTTTTTCAGCCCGAAATAAACGCGTTTTTTCAGACAACTGAATCTCCTTGTAACAGCAAGGCTCAGAAGTGCCCACACACTCAGCCCTTAACCCCAGTGTGCAGAAAGGGTCAAAATGTGTTTTTCAGCAGAAATAAACATGTTTCTGCAAGTTTGGTCAACCCCATGTAAGTTATGGGGCATTAACATCACACTTTTCAAAACGTGTTTTTCAGCCCGAAATAAGCGCGTTTTTTCAGACAACTGAATCTCCTTGTAACAGCAAGGCTCAGAAGAGCCCACACACTCAGCCCTTAACCCCAGTGTACAGAAAGTGTCAAAACGTGTTTTTCAGCAGAAATAAACATGTTTCTGCATGTTTGGTCAACCCCATGTAAGTTATGGGGTAGTAACATCACACTTTTCAAAACGTGTTTTTCAGCCCGAAATAAACGCGTTTTTTCAGACAACTGAATCTCCTTGTAACAGCAAGGCTCAGAAGTGCCCACACACTCAGCCCTTAACCCCAGTGTGCAGAAAGGGTCAAAATGTGTTTTTCAGCAGAAATAAACATGTTTCTGCAAGTTTGGTCAACCCCATGTAAGTTATGGGGTAGTAACATCACACTTTTCAAAACGTGTTTTTCAGCCCGAAATAAGCGCGTTTTTTCAGACAACTGAATCTCCTTGTAACAGCAAGGCTCAGAAGAGCCCACACACTCAGCCCTTAACCCCAGTGTGCAGAAAGTGTCAAAACGTGTTTTTCAGCAGAAATAAACATGTTTCTGCAAGTTTGGTCAACCCCATGTAAGTTATGGGGCAGTAACATTACACTTTTCAAAACGTGTTTTTCAGCCCGAAATAAACGCGTTTTTTCAGACAACTGAATCTCCTTGTAACAGCAAGGCTCAGAAGAGCCCACACACTCAGCCCTTAACCCCAGTGTACAGAAAGTGCCAAAACGTGTTTTTCAGCAGAAATAAACGTTTCTGCAAGTTTGGTCAACCCCATGTAAGTTATGGGGCAGTAACATCACATTTTCAAAACGTGTTTTTCAGCCCGAAATAAACGCGTTTTTTCAGACAACTGAATCTCCTTGTAACAGCAAGGCTCAGAAGTGCCCACACACTCAGCCCTTAACCCCAGTGTACAGAAAGTGTCAAAACGTGTTTTTCAGCAGAAATAAACATGTTTCTGCAAGTTTGGTCAACCCCATGTAAGTTATGGGGCAGTAACATCACATTTTCAAAACGTGTTTTTCAGCCCGAAATAAACGCGTTTTTTCAGACAACTGAATCTCCTTGTAACAGCAAGGTTCAGAAGTGCCCACACACTCAGCCCTTAACCCCAGTGTGCAGAAAGGGTCAAAATGTGTTTTTCAGCAGAAATAAACATGTTTCTGCAAGTTTGGTCAACCCCATGTAAGTTATGGGGCATTAACATCACACTTTTCAAAACGTGTTTTTCAGCCCGAAATAAACGCGTTTTTTTCAGACAACTGAATCTCCTTGTAACAGCAAGGCTCAGAAGAGCCCACACACTCAGCCCTTAACCCCAGTGTGCAGAAAGGGTCAAAATGTGTTTTTCAGCAGAAATAAACATGTTTCTGCAAGTTTGGTCAACCCCATGTAAGTTATGGGGCAGTAACATCACACTTTTCAAAACGTGTTTTTCAGCCCGAAATAAACGCGTTTTTTCAGACAACTGAATCTCCTTGTAACAGCAAGGCTCAGAAGAGCCCACACACTCAGCCCTTAACCCCAGTGTACAGAAAGTGTCAAAACGTGTTTTTCAGCAGAAATAAACATGTTTCTGCAAGTTTGGTCAACCCCATGTAAGTTATGGGGCAGTAACATCACACTTTTCAAAACGTGTTTTTCAGCCCGAAATAAACGCGTTTTTTCAGACAACTGAATCTCCTTGTAACAGCAAGGCTCAGAAGTGCCCACACACTCAGCCCTTAACCCCAGTGTGCAGAAAGTGTCAAAACGTGTTTTTCAGCAGAAATAAACATGTTTCTGCAAGTTTGGTCAACCCCATGTTAGTTATGGGGCAGTAACATCACTCTTTTCAAAACGTGTTTTTCAGCCCGAAATAAGCGCGTTTTTTCAGACAACTGAATCTCCTTGTAACAGCAAGGCTCAGAAGAGCCCACACACTCAGCCCTTAACCCCAGTGTGCAGAAAGTGTCAAAACGTGTTTTTCAGCAGAAATAAACATGTTTCTGCAAGTTTGGTCAACCCCATGTAAGTTATGGGGCAGTAACATCACACTTTTCAAAACGTGTTTTTCAGCCCGAAATAAACGCGTTTTTCAGACAACTGAATCTCCTTGTAACAGCAAGGCTCAGAAGTGCCCACAAACTCAGCCCTTAACCCCAGTGTGCAGAAAGTGTCAAAACGTGTTTTTCAGCAGAAATAAACATGTTTCTGCAAGTTTGGTCAACCCCATGTAAGTTATGGGGTAGTAACATCACACTTTTCAAAACGTGTTTTTCAGCCCGAAATAAACGCGTTTTTTCAGACAACTGAATCTCCTTGTAACAGCAAGGCTCAGAAGTGCCCACACACTCAGCCCTTAACCCCAGTGTGCAGAAAGGGTCAAAATGTGTTTTTCAGCAGAAATAAACATGTTTCTGCAAGTTTGGTCAACCCCATGTAAGTTATGGGGTAGTAACATCACACTTTTCAAAACGTGTTTTTCAGCCCGAAATAAGCGCGTTTTTTCAGACAACTGAATCTCCTTGTAACAGCAAGGCTCAGAAGAGCCCACACACTCAGCCCTTAACCCCAGTGTGCAGAAAGTGTCAAAACGTGTTTTTCAGCAGAATAAACATGTTTCTGCAAGTTTGGTCAACCCCATGTAAGTTATGGGGCAGTAACATTACAATTTTCAAAACGTGTTTTTCAGCCCGAAATAAGCGCGTTTTTTCAGACAACTGAATCTCCTTGTAACAGCAAGGCTCAGAAGTGCCCACACACTCAGCCCTTAACCCCAGTGTGCAGAAAGTGTCAAAACGTGTTTTTCAGCAGAAATAAACATGTTTCTGCAAGTTTGGTCAACCCCATGTTAGTTATGGGGCAGTAACATCACTCTTTTCAAAACGTGTTTTTCAGCCCGAAATAAGCGCGTTTTTTCAGACAACTGAATCTCCTTGTAAC
The DNA here is from genome assembly GCF_040954835.1 of Lepisosteus oculatus. Taxonomy (NCBI): domain Eukaryota; kingdom Metazoa; phylum Chordata; class Actinopteri; order Semionotiformes; family Lepisosteidae; genus Lepisosteus; species Lepisosteus oculatus. The sequence goes on along the minus strand of NW_027167764.1, from coordinate 596 downwards.
AGCAAGGCTCAGAAGAGCCCACACACTCAGCCCTTAACCCCAGTGTGCAGAAAGTGTCAAAACGTGTTTTTCAGCAGAAATAAACATGTTTCTGCAAGTTTGGTCAACCCCATGTAAGTTATGGGGCAGTAACATCACATTTTCAAAACGTGTTTTTCAGCCCGAAATAAACGCGTTTTTTCAGACAACTGAATCTCCTTGTAACAGCAAGGCTCAGAAGTGCCCACACACTCAGCCCTTAACCCCAGTGTGCAGAAAGGGTCAAAATGTGTTTTTCAGCAGAAATAAACATGTTTCTGCAAGTTTGGTCAACCCCATGTAAGTTATGGGGCATTAACATCACACTTTTCAAAACGTGTTTTTCAGCCCGAAATAAGCGCGTTTTTTCAGACAACTGAATCTCCTTGTAACAGCAAGGCTCAGAAGAGCCCACACACTCAGCCCTTAACCCCAGTGTACAGAAAGTGTCAAAACGTGTTTTTCAGCAGAAATAAACATGTTTCTGCAAGTTTGGTCAACCCCATGTAAGTTATGGGGCATTAACATCACACTTTTCAAAACGTGTTTTTCAGCCGAAATAAGCGCGTTTTTTCAGA